>NC_042963.1:542500-620000 GCF_901001165.1 Salmo trutta | reverse complement strand
ACTTTGAAAAAACTTCAAAAAACAAAACGGAAAAGTGGTGCATGCATATGTATTCACCCCCTTTGCTATGAAGACCCTAAATAAGAACTAGTGCAACAAATTACCTTCAGAAGTCACATAATTAGTTAAATAAAGTCCACCTGTGTGCAATCTAAGTGTCACATGATCTCAATATACACCTGTTACGAACGGCCCCAGAGTCTGTAACACCACTAAGCAAGATGCACCACCAAGCAAGTGGCACCATGAAGACCAAGGAACTCTCCAAACAGATCAGGGACAAAGTTGTGGAGAAGTGCAGGTCAGGGTTGGGTTATAAAAATATATCCAAAACTTTAAACATCACATCAGAGCACCATTAAATCCATTATTAAAAAATGGAAAGAATATGGTACCACAACAAACCTGCCAAGAGAGGGCCGCCCACCAAAACTCACGGACCAGGCAATTCATCAGAGAGGCAACAAAGAGACCAAAGATAACCCTAAAGGAGCTGCAAAGCTCCACAGCGGAGATTGGAGTATCTGTCCATAGGACCACTTTAAGCCATACAGTCCACAGAGCTGGGCTTTACGGAAGAGTGGCCATAAAAAAGTCATTGCTTAAAGAAAAAAAATAAGCAAACATGTTTGGTGTTCACCAAAAGGCATGTGGGAGACTCCCCAAACATATGGAAGAAGGTACTCTGGTCAGATGAGACTAAAATTGAGCTTTTTGGCCATCAAGGAAAACACTATATCTGGCACAAATCCAACACCTCTCATCACCCCGAGAACACCATGCCTACAGTGAAGCATTGTGGTGGCAGCATCATGCTGTGGGGACGTTTTTCATCGGCAGTGACTGGGAAACTGGTCAGAATTGAAGGAATGATGGATGGCGCTAAACACAGGGAAATTCTTGAGGGAAACCAGTTTCACTCTTCCAGAGATTTGAGACTGGGACGGAGGTTCATCTTCCAGCAGGACAATGACCCGAAGCATACTGCTAAAGTAACACTCGAGTTGTTTAAAGGGAAACATTTAAATGTCTTGGAATGGCTTAGTCAAAGTCCAGACCTCATTCCAATTGAGAATCTGTGGTATGACTTAAAGATTGCTGTACACCAGCGGAACCCATCCAACTGAAAGGAGCTGGAGCAGTCTTGCCTTGAAGAATGGGCAACAATCCCAGTGGCTAGTTGTGCCAAGCTTATAGAGACATACCCAAAGAGACTTTCAGCTGTAATTTCTGCAAAAGGTGGCTCTACAAAGTATTGCCTTTGGTGGGGTGAAGAGAAGTGCACGCTCAAGTTTTCAGTTTTTTTGTGTTATTTCTTGTTTGTTTCACAAAATATTTTACATCTTCAAAGTGGTAGGCATGTTGTGTAAATCAAATGATACAACCCCCCCAAAAAATCGATTTTAATTCCAGGTCGTAAGGCAACAAAACAGGAAAAATGCCAAGGGGGTGAATACTTTTGTAAGCCACTGCAGCTAAATGTCCATTCATTTTTCATGTTTTTCGACCTTTCCCCAAATTAATATAGTTGGTTCAGAGTTCGTGTGGATATTTCAATCTGCGTGTCTTGGATCACATCTGGTGTGGATGTACGAAATCAACAGGCGCGCGATGGCGCACACGGACACAGATGTGTGTCGGGTCTAAACAGCATATTAGTGAAGACGTTTAGTGAGAAGACATTTATCTGGATCATATAAAACAAATGTTTAAATGTTTAATAGAGTAGAGCAGGGCTCTCCAACTCTCTTCCTGGAGGGCTACTATCCTGTAGGTTTTCTCTCCAACCCTCTTCCTGGAGGGCTACTATCCTGTAGGTTTTCTCTCCAACCCTAATCTAGCACAGTTGATTCTAATAATTAGCTGGTTGTAAAACTGAATGAGGTTACTTACAACTGGGGCTGGATTGAAAACCTACAGGAGGGTAGCTCTCCAGGAACAGGGTTGGAGAGCCCTGTAGTAAAGAATCTAAACGCATAACAATATACAATAGCAGTGGTGTCTCAGAGAAGTAGAGCCAGGTAAACAAACATCCTGATGCCTTCTCAGAGAGAACGTAAGAGGAGGATATCAGTGTATGTTTTAGAATGGCTCAATTCCGCCTCTCCCATATCATTGGTTTTTAGAAGCATGTACCCACGTGGGTGATTGAAAGATTTTAAGTAAGAATTTGTTCTTAACCTACTTGCGTACTTAAATAAAGGTTAAATGAATAAATACATAACATCCCAAATCATCCCCTAAACCAGTGGTCACCAACCTTTTTTGAGTCAAGATCACTTTTTGAGTCAAAATGCAAGCTGAGATCTACCGCTATTTTTTTTTAAACATGACTTAAAAAACTTAAGTCTATGCAACATTAACCAATTAACAGTTCTGTAGCAATGAGGTTTGTGCAGTAGGCTATAGGCCCAATACATTATCACTGCATATTGGCTATGTTTGATTTGCCCTGCCAATGTAGTTCTTCTCAGACCATTTAGAAATGTTATTTAAAAAAATAGATAATTTGTGGTATTACTTGTAAGGTACAGATAAGTGAGCATAATAATTCACATTTTTTCACTGGACTGATGGCCTGCATCCGATGGTCAGTCTGAGGGGAGGCAGGGAGCAGCGGTGAGGCTACCTCTCACGTGACTCACCCTCCCGCCGCCCTCCTTCCCTCTGCTGAGAAAAGAGAACCCAGCTGATGGCGAAACTTGTGGCACTGCATTATATCTGCCTCATGCACAAATTCATGTTGTTACTCCTATGACCAGAGAAAGTGAAATAGTCCTAGATATTAAAAAAGACACAAGCTGCTAATAATAACATTGCAATCTTATCGGAACACTTTGCTGGAGAATGGCGCCGGATGGGATGGCTGTCGTTTTACGGGCTCCTATCCAATTGTGCTATTTTCTGTGTTTTTTGCATTGTTTTTAAATTACTTTGTACATAATGTTGATGCTACTGTCTCTTATGACCGGAAAGAGCTTCTGGATATCAGAACAGCGATTATTCACCTCAAACTGGATGAAGATTTTTTCTTTAATGAGTCTGACGAGAGGGATATAATGTTGCTCCCAGACAAGGCTCAAATCCCCGTCATTCACATGAAGAAAATAAGGAAATACAGGGGGCGGAGATCAGGGTGCCTTGTGAGATTTCGTTGGCAAGTGGGTAATCCACCTCTACCATCCGTTCTATTAGCCAACGTGCAATCACTGGAGAATAAACTGGATGAGCTCCGTTTGAGACTATTCTACCAATGGGACATTAAAAACTGTTTATATCTTGTGTTTTACCAAGTCGTGGCTGAACAACGACATGGATAATATACAGAACAGCTACGTCCGGTAAGACGAGGGGTGGGGGTTTGTGTCTATATGTCAATTACAGCTGGTGCGCGATGTCTAATATTAAGGTAGATCTCGAGGTATTGCTCGTCTGCGGTAGAGAATCTCATGATAAGCTTTAGACCACACTATCTACCAAGAGGATTTTCACCTATATTTTTCGTAGCCGTCTATTTACCACCACAAACCGAAGCTGGCACTAAGACAGCACTCAACGAGCTATATAAGGCCATAAGCAAACAAGAAAATCCAGAGTGGGCACCCATAGTGGCCCGAGGACTTTAATGCAAGCAAACTTAAATCCGTTTTACCTCATTTCTACCAGCATGTCACATGTGCAACCAGAGGGAAAAAAACTCTAGACCACCTTTACTCCACACAAAGAGACACGTGCAAAACTTTCCCTCGCCCTCCATTTGGCAAATCTGACCATAACTTTATCCTCTTGATTCCTGATTACAAGCAAAAACTAAAGAAGGAAGTACCAGTGACTAGCTCAATACGGAAGACGTCAGATGACGCAGATGCTAAGCTCCAGGACTGTTTTGCTCGCACAGACTGGAATATGTTCTGGGATTCTTCCAATGGCATTGAGGAGTACACCACATCAGTCACTGCCTTCATCAATAGGTGCATCGATGATGTCATCCCCACAGTGACCGTACGTACTACCTCAACTAGAAGCCATGGATTACAGGCAACATCCGCACTGAGCTAAAGGGTAGAGTTGCCGCTTTCAAAGAGTGGGACTCTAACCTGGACGCTTATAAGATATCCTGCTATGCCTGCCGACGAACTATAAGAACAGGCAAGGCGTTGAATCCTACTACAGTGGCTCCGACGCTCGACGGATGGGGCAGGGCTTGCAAACTATTACGGACTACAAAGGGAAGCACAGCCACGAGCTTCCCAGTGACACAAGCCTACCAGACGAGCTAAATGGTTTCTATGCGCCCCGCTCCTCTTTCTTTCCTTGTCTGCTCATTTCTCTTTTATGGATGTATCTGTCTATGTATCTGTCTCTCAGGTAATTCAGGAACTAAATGACTACCAACCAGTAACACTCACTTCCGTCATCATGAAGTGCTTTGAAGGGCTAGTTAAAGAGCATATCACCTTCTCCTTCCCCAACACACTCTCTCTCCAATTCGCCTACCGCCCTGACAGATCCACGGACGGACGCAATAACCATTGCACTCCACACTGCCCTTACCCACTTGGACAAAAGGAATATGTGAGGATGCTGTTCATCGACTACAGCTTGGCCTGCAATACCATGGCACCCTTTAAGCTCGGAAAACGTCATTTCCGGTCACATCTTGCAGACTTGTTTACGTGCTGCTGTGTGTTTTGTTGCCAACCTTACTTTGCTACCTGACAACTTTACGGTTTTTACTTTTTACTGTTTATATTTTGAGTTTTTCCCTCACTCAACTTTTTTTCATTCAACTTTTTCACTCAGGACGCTTTATCTGGACATGGTTCGTCAGGACCTCCAACAGCCGAAGCTAAGTAGTAACATTAACATGATGCCTTCTAATTGCAGTCGCTGTACTCATAATATACAGGAGAACGATCGCCTTACGGCGAGGATAGCTGTGCTACAAGCCCAGCTTCAGACGCAATCGTTAGGCAAGGGTAATTTCAGTGTAGGGAAGGATGAAACAGCGTCTGTACCACCAGTAAGTACAGATAGTAGTATAAATCCCCTCGCACGGTCCCCGCAGCCGGACAATTTTCTCATGGCTTCAGGAGGGAAATGCTGTAGGAATGCTCAACCGGTGTCGCTCATTCAGCCGACAGAAACTTTCAACCTCTAGGGGCTAGGGGGCAGTATTTTCACGGCCGGATGAAAAACGTACCCAATTTAAACAGGTTACTACTCCGGCCAAGAAAATATAGTAGATTTGGATAGAAAACACTCTGAAGTTTCTAAAACTGTTTGAATGGTGTCTCTAAGTATAACAGAACTCATATGGCAGGCAAAAACCTGAGAAAAAATACAAGCAGGAAATGAAAATTTTGTGGCTGTACTATTTTCAAGTCATTGGTAATAAATCACACAGTGACAAAGGATTCATTTTGCACTTCCTATGGCTTCCACTAGATGTCAACGATCTTTATAAAGTTGTTTGAAGCGTCTATGATGAACAGAGACCGGATGAGAAGGAAGGGAAGTTGACGTCCCTGGGAGGTCGTCACTTCATTATTGTGCGCACATGCGCGTTCATGTGAGGCGAGACATTTTTCAAAACTTGTTTCAAGACACAGGAGAGGTCGGGTTGAAATATTACTGATCTTTCACGTTAAAAATGGACCAAAAGATTGATGCTAAACAACGTTTGACATGTTTGAACGAACGTAAATATATATATTTTTTTACTTTTCGTTGTGACTTTTCCCTCCCATTTTGAGTAGCCTACCAAACGCGCTAACAACACGGAACAGCATGTTATTTGGACATAAATTATGAACTTCTTTGAAAAAAACAACATTTGTTGTGGACCTGAGATTCCTGTAGGTGCCTTCTGATGAAGATTATTAAAGGTAAGGGAATATTGCTAATGTTATTGATAGTTTTAGATGATTCCAACATAGCGGCTAGCTGTATAGCCTAGTGTATTTTTCTGACCAGAGTACTCAGATTATTGCAAAGTATGCTTTCCCAGTAAAGTTATTTTGAAATCTGTCAATTCTTTGAATAACAGTTTAATACTTTAACCACGTTTTATAATGAGTATTTCTTTGTAAATTCACTGGCAGTTTTGGGGGAGACACATTTTCTCAACGACACGCGCCGATGTAAAATGCTGTTTTTGGATATAAATATGAACTTGATAGAACAAAAATGCATGTATTGTCTAACATAATGTCCTAGGAGTGTCATCTGATGAAGATTGTCAAAGGTTAGTGCATAATTTTAGCTGGTTTTCTGCTTTTGGTGACGCCTGTCCTTTTTTTTGGGCTATGTACTCTCCTAACATAATCTAACTTTATGCTTTCGCCATAAAGCCTCTTTGAAAATCGGACAATGTGGTTCGATTAAGGAGATGTTTATCTTTTAAATGGTGTAAAATAGTTGATTGTTTGAGAAATTGAAATTATTAGATTTTTGATGTTTTGAATTTCCGGCCTTGCTAGCAATCCCGTCACAGGGATTAGGTTACCCTCGATCCCCTCATTGGCGACTCCATTATCCACAAGCTCTGACAAATTGAAAACCCTAGTCATTGGCGACTCCATTACCCGTAGTATTAGACTTAAAACGAATCATCCAGCGATCATACACTGTTTACCAGGGGGCAGAGCTACCGACGTTAAGGCTAATCCGAAGATGGTGCTGGCTAAAGCTAAAACTGGCGAGTGTAGAGAGTATAGAGATATTGTTATCCACGTCGGCACCAACGATGTTAGGATGAAACAGTCAGAGGTCACCAAGCGCAACATAGCTTCAGCTTGTAAATCAGCTAGAAAGATGTGTCGGCATCGAGTAATTGTCTCTGGCCCCCTCCCAGTTAGGGGGAGTGATGAGCTCTAGAGCAGAGTCTCACAACTCAAGCGCTGGTTGAAAACTGTTTTCTGCCCCTCCCAAAAGATAGAATTTGTAGATAATTGGCCCTCTTTCTGGGACTCACCCACAAACAGGAACAAGCCTGGCCTGTTGAGGAGTGACAGACTCCATCCTAGCTGGAGGGGTGCTCTCACCTTATCTACGAACATAGTCAGGGCTCTAACTCCCCTAGCTCCACAATGAAATAGGGTGCAGGCCAGGCAGCAGGCTGTTAGCCAGCCAGCCAGCTTAGTGGAGTCTGCCACTAGCACAGTCAGTGTAGTCAGCTCAGCTTTCCCCATTGAGACCATGTCTGTGCCTCGACCTAGGTTGGGCAAAACTAAACATGGCGGTGTTCGCCGTAGCAATCTCACTAAAATAAAGACGTCCTCCATTCCTGCCATTATTGAAAGAGATCGTGATACCTCACATCACAAAATAGGGGTACTTAATGTTAGATCCCTCACTTCAAAGGCAGTAAATTAACTAATCACTGATCATAATCTTGATGTGATTGGCCTGACTGAAACAAGGCTTAAGCCTGATGAATTTACTATGTTAAATGAGGCCTCACCTCCTGGTTACACTAGTGACCATATCCCCGCGCATCCAGCAAAGGCAGAGGTGTTGCTAACATTTACAATAGCAAATGTTATTTACAAAAGAAAAAATACATTTTCGTCTTTTGAGCTTCTAGTCATGAAATCTATGCAGCCTACTTAATCACTTTTTATAGCTACTGTTTACAGGCCTCCTGGGCCATATACAGCGTTCCTCACTGATTTCCCCTGAATTCCTATCGGACCTCCTATCGGACCTCACGGACTTTAGTAAGTCCACAGACCCACTCCAAAAGGCTTTCGGAGCCATCATCGACTCAGTGGGTTTTGTCCAACATGTCTCCGGACCTACTCACTACCACAGTCATACTCTGGACTTAGTTTTGCCCCATGGAATAAATGTTGTATATCTTAATGTTTTTCCTCTTAATCCTGGACTATCGTACCACCATTTTATTACGTTTGCAATCGCAACAAATAATCTGCTCAGACCCCAACCAAGGAGCATCAAATGTCATGCTATACATTCTCAGACAACCCAAAGATTCCTTGATGCCCTTCCAGACTCCCTCTGCATACCCAAGGACGTCAGAGGACAAAAATCAGTTAAAAACAGTTAAAAACCACCTATCTGAGGAACTCAATTTAACCTTGCGCAATACCCTAGATGCAAATTGCACCCCTAAAAATGAAAAACATTTGTTTTCAGAAACAAGCTCCCTGGTATACAGAAAATACCTGAGCTCTTAAGCAAGCTTCCAGAAAATTGGAACGGAAATGGCGCCACACCAAACTGGAAGTCGTCCGACTAGCTTGGAAAGACAGTACCGTGCAGTATCGAAGAGCCCTCACTGCTGCTCAATCATCCTATTTTTCCAACTTAATAGAGGAAAATAAGAACAATCCAAAATGTATTTTTGATACTGTCGCAAAGCTAACTAAAAAGCAGCATTCCCCAAGAGAGGATGGCTTTCACTTCAGCAGTAATAAATTCATGAACTTCTTTGAGGAAAAGATCATGATCATTAGAAAGCAAATTACGGACTCCTCTTTAAATCTGCGTATTCCTCCAAAACTCAGTTGTCCTGAGACTGCACAACTCTGCCAGGACCTAGGATCAAGGGAGACACTCAAGTGCTTTAGTACTATATCTCTTGACACAATGATGAAAATAATCATGGCCTCTAAACCTTCAAGCTGCATACTGGACCCTATTCCAACTAAACTACTGAAAGAGCTGCTTCCTGTGCATGGCCCTCCTATGTTGAACATAATAAACGGCTCTCTATCCACCGTATGTGTACCAAACTCCCTAAAAGTGGCAGTAATAAAGCTTCTCTTGAAAAAGCCAAACCTTGACCCAGAAAATATTTAAAAACTATCGGCATATATCGAATCTCCCATTCCTCTAAAAAATTTTAGAAAAAGCTGTTGCATAGCAACTCACTGCCTTCCTGAAGACAAACAATGTAAACGAAATGCTTCAGTCTGGTTTTAGACCCCATCATACCACTGATACCACTTGTGAAGATGGTAATGACCTTTTAATGGCGTCAGACTGAGGCTCTGCATCTGTCCTCGTGCTCCTAGACCTTAGTGCTACTTTTGATACCATCGATCACCACGTTCTTTTGGAGAGATTGGAAACCCAAATTGGTCTACACGGACATGTTCTGGCCTGGTTTAGATCTTATCTTTCGGAAAGATATCAGTTTGACTCTGTGAATGGTTTGTCCTCTGACAAATCAACTGTAAATTTCGGTGTTCCTCAAGGTTCCGTTTAAACACTATTGTTTTCACTATATATTTTACCTCTTGGGGATGTCATTCGAAAACATAATGTTAACTTTCACTGCTATGCGGATGAGACAGAGCTGTACATTTCAATGAAACATGGTGAAGCTCCAAAAGTGTCCTCGCTGGAAGCCTGTGTTTCAGACATAAGGAAGTGGATGGCTGCAAACTTTCTACCTTTAAACTCGGACAAAACAGAGATGCTTGTTCTAGGTCCCAAGAAACAAAGAGATCTTCTTTTGAATCTGACAATTAATCTTGATGGTTGGACAGTCGTCTCAAATAAAACTGTGAAGGACCTCGGCGTTACTCTGGACCCTGATCTCTCTTTTGAAGAACATATCAAGACTGTTTCAAGGACAGCTTTTTCCCATTTACAAAACATTGCAAGAATCAGATATTTTCTGTCCAAAAATGATGCAGAAAAATTCATCCATGCTGTTGTTACTTCTAGGATAGACTACTGCAATGCTCTACTTTCCGGCTACCCGGATAAAGCACTAAATAAACTTCAGTTACTGCTAAATACGGCTGCTAGAATCCTGACTAGAACCAAAAGATTTGATCATATTACTCCAGAGCTAGCCTCCCTACACTGGCTTCCTGTTAAGGCAAGGGCTGATTTCAAGGTTTTACTGCTAACCTACAAAGCATTACATGGGCTTGCTTCTACCTATCTCTCCGATTTGGTCCTGCCGTACATACCTACACGAACTCTACGGTTACAAGACGCAGGCCTCCTAATTGTCCCACACACACACACACACACACACACACACACACACACACACACACACACACACACACACACACACACACACACACACACACACACACACACACACACACACACACACAGACCATACTAAATAGCAGACACTAAAACAAAGCATTAAATATAGAGGAGGTATTTCTGTCCCTGTTTCTGTTCTTCATCAATAATGAATGTTGAAGATGATGTTTCTGTGGTCCGGTCCTCTCTCTGGTTTTCTGGAAATGTGTGTGTGCTACAAGCTCCCACAGTCTCACTGCAGAATTATACGTTAAGGTTTGGGATAGGGTTGAAAAAAAACAAGTGTCCACCATTGGGATTGTACATGCAACCTTCTGATCCAGAATCATGGATTACATCTGTCCACCACCCCCATTCATAACCCCCTAGAAAAACCCAAGCCTAATGGATGGTAATAGCCCTCACTGTTGCCCCTAGTGGACAGTTTTGAAGGCATTTGCCGACATCCTCAGGACATGGACAGACGTACAATCTAGAAGTCAATCTTGTGCTATCTGACTGGTGTGTGTGGGTTTGTGTGCGTGTGTGTCCGTGGGTGGGTGTGAGTAAATATCTCCATCAACCACCATAAGGGACTCAGTAGTGCAACAAAGAGGGCAGCCAAGCCTATCGAATATTTACCTCAACACACGTTTCTCTGTCTATGTGCATTTCTCTAACATCTGTGCGGTATTTGTGTGACATGTCCCTGCATAGGGTCTGCCTGGCCAGTGTGTCTGAATGTCTTGGGTGAACTGAACTGAACACAGTCATGCGTCATTCTGCTTTTCTCAGACTCTCTCTATTCTATCGGTCTGACTGGAATGCGTAGGTGTATGTGTGTGTGTGTGCATGTGTGTGTGTTGTGTGTGTGTATGTGTGTGTGTTGTGTGTGTATGTGTGTGTGCGCATGTGTGTGTGTTTTGTGTGTGTGTGTGTGTGTGTGTGTGTGTGTGTGTGTGTGTGTGTGTGTGTGTGTGTGTGTGTGTGTGTGTGTGTGTGTGTGTGTGTGTGTGTGTGTGGGCACCAGGCTAGCTGATGGAGTGTGTTCAAACCGGAGTGACAGTACAGTATGACCATCCTAACATAGAGCTGAAAGCTGAATGAGTTGACTGAATAGCATGGTGCAATTTAGCAGAATACACTGTGTCTGTGTGACTTCAAAAACGCACACCAAGTACTTGAACACAACCTGGTTGGGCCATCAGCTGAACACTCACAACCCTAAAGAGGGCTGGAGAGAACTGACGGAGTGGTGACAGTGTGGACATTCTGAAAGCCAGTTAAGAAATGCATAGTGAACAGGCTAACAATATAACCTTCTATTCTAGTTTAGACCTGCTGCTGGCTTACACTGTAAATCCTCTACACCTCTCTCCCTTCACTCTCTTTCTCCACCTCGTTATGCCTAGCTCTTTCCCTTCAGAATAACTATCTGCAGTGTTACAGAAGTGTAAGCTCTGTAGTCATGTGTTAGGACTGCCTGTCCTACATTTTTTATTTCACCTTTATTTGACCAGGTAGGCCAGTTGAGAACAAGTTCTCATTTACAACTACGACCTGGCCAAGATAAAGCAAAGCAGTGCGACAAAAAACAACAACACAGAGTTACACGTGGGATAAACAAAAGTACAGTCAATAACACAATAGAAAAATCTATATACAGTGTGTGCAAATGGAGTAAGGAGGTAAGGCAATAAATAGGCCATAGTAGTGAAGTAATTACCATTTAGCAAATTAACACTGGAGTGATAGATGTGCAGATGATGATGTGCAAGTAGAAATACTGTTGTGCTAAAGAGCAAAAAAAGTTAATAAAAACAATATGGGGATGAGGTAGGTAGATGGATGGATGGGCTATTTACAGATTGGCTGTGTACAGCTGCAGTGATCGGTAAGCTGCTCAGATAGCTGATGCTTAAAGTTAGTGAGGGAGATATAAATCTCCAACTTCAACGATTTGCAATTCGTTCCAGTCATTGGCAGCAGAGAACTGGAAGGAAAGGCGGCCAAAGAGTTTTTGGCTTTGGGGATGACCAGTAAGATATACCTGCTGGAGCACGTGCTACAGGTGGGTGTTGCTATGGTGACCAGTGAGCTGAGATAAGGTGGAGCTTTACCTAGCAAAGACTTATAGATGACCTGTAGCCAGTGGGTTTGGCGACGAATATGTAGCGAGGGCCAGCCGACGAGAGCGTACAGGTCGCAGTGGTGTATTAGAGCTGAGAAACAGTATCGTAGCGGTTTCTGTTATACAGTACATGTACAAGGCTGTAGAACAGGGAATTTATTTTATGGATCAAAGGTTCATAATGAGATGTTGACAGGGGATGGAAATGGAAATCCAATGCAGATTTATCTTTTCCCCACTGCACTTGCTTACACACATACACACACACACAATCTACGGACGTCATGTTTGATGTGAGATTATATATATCTGCAGTAGCCTACTCAAACCATGGCCCACGGATGTGAGAGAGAGAGTTTGTAATGCATTTTAAGTGGCTAGTGATACAAATCCATACATACAAATGCTGACGGTACTAAAATGTAGCATTAAATTTAAAGGTGTTTCTGTCCTCCGTCGATAATTAATGTTGAATATGATGTTTCTGTGGTCGTGTCCTCTCTGGTTGTCTGGACCTGTGTGTGTGTGTGTGTGTGTGTGTGTGTGTGTGTGTGTGTGTGTGTGTGTGTG
Organism: Salmo trutta; assembly: GCF_901001165.1. Taxonomy (NCBI): domain Eukaryota; kingdom Metazoa; phylum Chordata; class Actinopteri; order Salmoniformes; family Salmonidae; genus Salmo; species Salmo trutta. Next base: position 607,282 of record NC_042963.1, on the reverse strand, counting down.
TGTGTGTGTGTGTGTGTGTGTGTGTGTGTGTGTGTGTGTGTGTGTGTGTGTGTGTGTGTGTGTGTGTGCGCAACAAGCTTTCACAGTCTGCAGAATTATACGTTTTTTTTCTCTAAACGTCAAATTTCAAAGTTGCTCCAAACATCAAATTTATAAACTAAGGGTTAAGGTTCAAGGTTTCAAACTTTTAGGCATTTACTCCGATCTTGTTAAGTTAAGGGTTAAGGTTTTTGATAGGGTTGAAACAAAAAACAAGTGTCTACCACTGGGATTGAACACACAACCTTCAGCACACTAGTCATGGGATTAAGGTTTAGGGTTAAGGTTTGGGACAGTGTAAAAACATGTTTTTTTTGTGCTATCTGGTTGGTGTGTGTATTACTGTTTGTGTTTGTTTGTGCGCATGTGCATGTGTGCGTGTGTATAAAGATCTCCATCAAGCACTGTAAGGGACTCAGCAGTGCAACAAAGAGGGCAGCAAAGCCTATCTAATATTTACCTCAACACACATGAGCATATGTGTGTGTGTGTGTGTGTGTGTGTGTGTGTGTGTGTGTGTGTGTGTGTGTGTGTGTGTGTGTGTGTGTGTGTGTGTGTGTGTGTGTGTGTGTGCGCATATGTGTGTGTGGGCACCAGGCTAGCTGATGGAGTGTGTTCAAACCGGAGTGACAGTACAGTATGACCATGCTAACATAGAGATGAAAGCTGAATGAGTTGACTGAAGAGAGAGGCATGGTGCACTTTAGCAAAATGTACTGTAAGCTAAAGCACTTCGGTACATCACGCTGTAGCGTACAATTGACCTTATTTAGCGCCCCAAAAACGTAATACTTCCAGGTCAACTGTAATATAATACCAATGTAAAGAACAATTATTCCCCTTTCCAGCAAAATCAATGACGAGACCTTTATGCTGCCCATATCTGCATGATTGAAGAAGGCAATGAGCTCTGTCAGGTCGTTTTAAAAATGACGGGTGGGGAAGCGAAACCTACTGTGTGATACGGAAAGGAGGAGATAAGCTGTGAGGGAAAACAACTTTTTTTCACATGATCTGTCCAACTTATCACCTCTAAAATGTAAATAAAACACTATAAAGAGTTTATATAATGTGTCATTACATACCTATCTGATGGTTTGTGTCGAATTTGAATCGGGTTTTAGGGCGGCGGCGCTAAAGTTATCTTCAGAAGTAAACAGCGGCTGTCGCGACTTTTGAGAGTCATGATTGCTTGCAGTGATGACGCAAAAAAATGAATGCATTCAGTTGTACAATTGACTAGGTATCCCTCTTACCCTGTCCCTGTCCCTGTCCCTTTCTTGTTTTTAAACTGCGAGAGAAGCGTTACACCTGGTGGAGAGAGGCTGTACGACACAGAATGAGTTGCTTTATGCGTGCTGTACGCTATGTCATGACACGTCACAATTTAACGAACGGCGTCGGAGGGGTCCGTTTATTTAACTTCTCTCCAATACTATCGGGCCATTACCATGTCAATCAACGCTTGAATAGAAACGTAGTTTACATTACCATTAGTTTTGCAAATGTTGTGGGAGTGGTTGTTGTCCTGGCACTACACGCACATTGGGTACGGAGAGCAAGATCACACAGTTGTCCGGAACTGCTGGTGCTCTCATGCATAGTTCACTGTTGCTTGCCTCAAAGCGAGCATAGAAGGAATTTATCTCGTCTGGTAGGCTCGCCTCATGGGGCAGCTCATGGCTGGATTTCCCTTTGTAATCTGTGATAGTTTGCAAGCCCTGTCAAATCCGATGAGCGTCAAAGTCGGCATAGTAGGATTCGAATATAGTCCTATATTGACGTTTTGACTGTTTGACGGCTCGTCAGAAGTCGTAGCGGGATTACTTATAAGTGTCTGGATTAGTGTCCCACTGCTTGAAAGTAGAAGCTCTAGCCTTTAGCTCAGTGCGGATTGTGCCTGTAATCCATGGCTTTTGGTTGGGATATGTACATACGATCACTGTGGGGACGTCGTCGTTGATGCATTTAATGCAGTGACTTCTCAATGTTATCGGGTGAATCCCGGAATATGTTTCAGTCTGTGCTAGCGAAACAGTCCTGTAGCTTAGCATCCGCTTCATCGGACCACTTCCGTATTGAGTGCGTCACTGGTACTTCCTGTTTGAGTTTTTGCTTGTAAGCAGGATTCAGGAGGATAGACTTATGGTCAGATTTGCCAAATGGAGGGCAAGGGAAAGCTTTGTATTAATTTCTGTGTGTGGAGTAAAGGTGATCTAGAGTTTGTCTGCCTCTTGTTGCACATGTGACACGCTGGTAAAAACGAAGACAGATTTCAGTTTCCCTGCATTGAAATCACCGGCCACTAGGAACGTCACCTCTGGATGTGCATTTTCTTGTTTGCTTATGGCCTTATACAGCTTGTTGAATGCGGTCTTAGTGCCAGCATCGGTTTGTCGTGGTAAATAGACAGCTATGAAAAATATAGATAAAAAAGTTATTGGTAAATAGTATGGTCTGCAGTTTATCATGAGGTATTCTAACTCAGGCGTTCAAAACCTTGTGACTTCCTTGACATTAGAGATTGTTCACAAGCTGTTGTTAACAAAGAGATACACACCTCCCCTTAACCTTATCATAGCTGCTATTCGGTCTTGACAATGCATACAAAAAACAGCTATATGTATATTATCCATGTCCTTGTTTAGCCACGACCCTGAGAAGCATAGGATATTACAGCTCTTCGGGTCTCGTTGATAGAATAGTCTAGAACAGAGTTTGTCCAATTTGTTCACTACTGATTGTACGTTCGCCAATAGAAAGGAAGGTAGAGGCAGTTTATTTACTTGTCGATGTAGTCTCGTCAGGGAGACCACACGTTTGCCTCTCTTGCGCCGTCTCTTCCTCTTTCGAGTCCCGGGGTTTAGAGCCTGGTCCGTGATGAGCAGTACATCCACAGCTGCTGACTCATTAAAGTAAAAATCTTCATTAAAATTGAGGTTAGCGCTGTTCTGATGTCCAGAAGCTGTTTTCGGTCATAGGAAATGGAAATGAAACTAGCAGAATTGGTCAGGAACCTGTAAGACAGCATGCTATCAATCGCTGCTGTGCCGTCAGTCTATGCCGTTGAGGTAAATACATATATTATTCAGACTCCAAGACTCTACTCTATGTCATGTGTTGAAATGGCTTGGTAATTCACACATTTCACGACATTGCAACATGACAGAAGTGCAGGTTTAATTGAATACCAGCCATCTACTGGGCAGATGAGAAGAGAGGGCTGAGATAAGACTACTAGGAGGCAGCAGAGAAGTGTGTCTCTTTTTACAGATGGGATACAGGTGTGTGTGTGTGTGTGAGTGTGTGTGTGTGTGTGTGTGTGTGTGTGTGTGTGTGTGTGTGTGTGTGTGTGTGTGTGTGTGTGTGTGTGTGTGTGTGTGTGTGTGTGTGTGTGTGTGTGTGTGTGTGTGTGTTACACGAGCAATGGACATTAGACCGGTGGAAATCTGTCCCTTGTCCTGATGAGTCCAAATTTGAGATTTTTGGTTGCAACCGCCATGTCTTTGTGAGATGCAGAGTAGGTGGGCGGATGATCTCCACATGTTTGGTTCCCACCGTGAAGCATGTGATGGTGTGGGGGGGCTTTGCTGGTGACACTGTCTGTGACATATTTAGAATTAACCAGCATGGCTACCACAGCATTCTGCAGCGATACTCCATCCCATCTGGTTTACCCTTTAATGGGACTAACATTTTTTTTTCAACAGGACAATGACCCAACATACCTCCCGGCTGCGTAAGGGCTATTTGACCAAGAAGGAGAGTGATGGAGCGCTGCATCAGATGACCTGGCCTCCACAAAAAATAATGAAGAGACTACAGCAAAATTATCAGTTCCTCTGGTTTTACTATTTATAGGTATGTGTTTGGGTAAAATTAACATTTTTGTTTTATTCTATAAACTAACTGACAACATTTCTCCCAAATTCCAAATAAAAATATTGTCATTTAGAGCATTTATTTGCAGAAAATGGCAATTGGTCAAAATAGCAAAAAAGATGCAGTGTTGTCAGAACTCGAATAATGCAAAGAAAATAAGTTCATATTCATTTTTAAACAAAACAACACTAATGTTTTAACTTAGGAAGAGTTCAGAAATCAATATTTGGTGAAATAACCCTGATTTTCAATCACAGCTTTCATGCGTCTTGGCATGCTCTCCACCAGTCCTTCACATTGATGTTGGGTGTCTTTATGCCACTCCTGGCGCAAAAATTCAAGCAGCTTGGCTTTGTTTGATGGCTTGTGATCATCCATCTTCCTCTTGATCACATTCCAGAGGTTTTCAATGGGGTTCAGGTCTGGAGATTGGACTGGCCATGACAGGGTCTTGATCTGGTGGTCCTCCATCCACACCTTGATCAACCTGGCTGTGTGGCATAGAGCATTGTCCTGCTGGAAAAACCAATCCTCAGAGTTGGGGAACAGTGTCAGAGCAGAAGGCAAGTTTTCTTCCAGGACAACCTTGTACGTGACTTGATTCATGCGTCCTTCACAAAGACATATCTGCCCGATTCCAGCCTTGCTGAAGCACCCCCAGATCATCACCGATCCTCCACCAAATTACACAGTGGGTGCGAGACACTGTGGCTTGTAGGCCTCTTCAGGTCTCGCACCCACTGTGAAATTTGGTGGATCTTTGCATCTTTTTTATTATTTTGACCAGTTGTCATTTTCTGCAAATAAATGCTCTAAATGACGATATTTTTATTTGGAATTTGGGAGAAATGTTGTCAGTAGTTTATAGAATAAAACAAAAATATTCATTTTACCCAAACACATACCTATAAATAGTAAAACCAGAGAAACTGATAATTTTGCAGTGGTCTCTTAATTTCTTCCAGAGCTTTATATATTTTTTACCTCGCCTACTTAACTAGCGAATGCAGCTAGCTAGTTTAGCCTAGTCAAACACCCGGCCCAAACAGAGAGGGATGCTATGTTAGCTAGCTGGCTATGGCTATCCAGCACTGGAACTCTTCGAAGTCAAGGTAAGCTTTTGGTTTTATTAATTTGTTGCCACCGGGGCCTGCCGGTGTAACTGATAAACTCCTTGCTGCTGAATGTACTGCATGATTGTAGCGGGTTTACTAAACCATTAGTTCTAGAAGCCATGTTGAATATGATGTTAATATGGTGACAACGATGTTTGTAGCGGTTAGTAGTTATGATATGAAGGTTTGGCTTGGGAAGGTTTTTTTCACCTGGTGACAGAAAGCTAATGTGTTGTACACTCAAGTCCACACGCAAAGGGAAAAGATGAGCGCGTAGATGTAAAAAGGAATACAACGATCAAAGGGATCGTGCTTTTTTTATGTGGCTGCTAAGAAAGTGAACTGTGTTTTTCGTGTGATCAGGGGTGTATACATTCCACCGATTCTGTTGAAAAACATTTTCTTAAATGGAAGCAAACGGAACAAATCAGGAATAAACATAACTGAATTTGCCCAATAGAAACTCTTGTTTGCAACTGTTGGACTAATGATTACAAATAGTCCTCCCTCATCTTAAACGGCACCAACCGCCACTGGTTTTTACTGATGTCACATCTATGCTAATATGGCAAAAATTGTATGTGTGAGCGGTTGGGTGGTTAACTATGTCTTGTCTTAGGTGTTACTGTGATGGGTGATTGATACAGGATCGCTCACCTGCTCTCTCTCTCTCGATCTCTCTCAATTCAATTCAATTCAATTTCAATTTAAGGCTTTACTGGCATGGGAATCACATGTTAACATTGCCAAAGCAAGTGAAGTACAGTACCAGTCAAAAGTTTGGACACACCAACTCATTCCAAGGTTTGTATATATTTTTGCTATTTTCTTCATTGTAGAATAATAGTGAAGACAACAAACGATGAAATAACACATATGGAATCATGTAGTTACCAAAAAAGTGTTAAACAAATCAGATGCTTCAAAGTAGCCACCCTTTGCATTGATGACAGCTTTGCACACTCTTGGCATTCGCTCCACTAGCTTCAACTGGAATGCTTTTCCAACAGTCTTAAAGGAGTTGCCACATATGCTGAGCACTTGTTGGCTGCTTTTCCTTCACTCTGTGGTCTAACTCATCCCAAACCATCTCAATTGGGTTGAGGTCTGGTGATTGTGGAGGCCAGGTCATCTGATGCAGCACTCCATCACTCTCCTTCGTGGTCAAATAGCCCTTACACAGCCTGGAGGTGTGTTGGGTCATTGTCCTGTTGAAGAAGAAATGATAGTCCCATTACAATTTTTCCCAATTGCTAAAACACAATTTTGCAAACTAGGCTGGTTTTATCAAAATACTTAACACAATTCACAAAACCACACACCCAAACTGCAAAATACCTCATTTATCCTGCAAAATGAAGCACTGCAACCAAAACTACATATAGCATTATCAAAATCAAACGTTTGCACGAAATGGCACACACTTCATTCATATTACCAGATTTTTGTCTAACCAACTACACACTGTTGGGCATAATGAAAAGCACTTTCATCTTTAGTATGCTTTGCCATAATACTAAAATAGCTCAAATTGTAGAAAATTCTTCAGATGGACAGAAATATTTGCAGATACACACACATGCTGTTGAAACATTTTATTTTTCACCAAACAAGTCAGTGCAACATATGCACAGCAGATATATTTACATTGGACTGAACAAAAATATGGTCACAAAAAAACAGTAAACTGAAAAAGAAAATTGCAGAAAAAATGTGCAGAAAAAATATATCGAAAAATAAAAGAGGCAAGAAAAATAATTAGGCAGCATCTTGCCGCACAGCTGGGTCTGGCCACAACGCCTCATCCGCATCACAGGCAATATCTCCCCTTGCCAGACATCGAGGGAAGAAGCGCCTTGAGTGCCTTATCCATCCCTGAATCGCACCCACATCAATCTCATCCCATGCCTCTTCCATAGGCTGCACAAGAGGCATGCGCACAAAGGGCTGCCGGTTGTATACCTTCCACCGCCATGCCGAAAATAACTATTCTATGGGGTTCAGGAATGGTGAGTATGGTGGGAGGTATTGCACGAGAAATGATGGGTGGTCAGCATACCAGTTTTGGACTAGGGCTGCACGATGAAAGCTCACGTTGTCCCATACTACAACGTACCGGGTTCTTTGATGGTCTGCATCATTCATACGCTCTGGTGGTATGAGAATGTTGTGGAGTCTGTACAGAAATGTGAGAATATGGGCTGTGTTGTATGGTCCAAGGTTGGCATGACGTTGAAGGACACCATGCGTATTGGAGATGGCAGCGCATATTGTGATGTTCCCACCACGTTGGCCAGGAACATCTATAATGGCTCTGTGGCCAATGACGTTTCTCCCCCTTCTTCTGGTCTTTGCTAGGTTGAAGACAGCCTCATCTATAAAGATGAACTCATGTGGGATTGCATGAGCATCTATTTCCAGTACTCCCTGAAAACAAAGAACAAAGGAGTCAATATGGTGTTATCCAGTACACTGGGAAACTATGTTGCGTGTAGTGTACTGCAGTCAATATTGTACTTACATCCACATATGCTCGTCTGACCTCTTTGTTTCTTTGAGAGTTTCTCTCAAACGGCACCTTATAAAGTTGTTTCATTCTGATTTAGTTTCGCTTGAGAATGCGAGCCAATGTGGACAGACTGACTCGTTGAATGTTGTTGAATATGGTGTTGTCTTGGATGATGTGGCTTTGAATTTCTCGTAATCTGATTTCATTATTTTCCAAAACCAAGATTACAATGGCAACTTCCTGTACCCCGGTGAACATTTGGCCCCTTCCTCCACTATGGTTGCGTCTCTCAGTCCTTTAGAAAAACAAAAAAACAAAAATATAAGGCTTGGACAATGCAGCCTAAAGATATTTCCCTCACAGTAGAGTAAATTCTACAGGAAATTTGTGCAGTTTAGTGTATGACATCAGCCATTCATGAAGTAAACAGGTGTCACCCAACTGATACACTATGACATGGGGTGTACTACATAGTGTGAAATACATTTTGGTTACATACCGGTACTCCAGTCTAAATGTCCGGATGACACAAGTGACAGTAAAACGGCTCAAGTTGGGCTGCACTCTCTGTCCAGCCTCTCGCATTGTCAGCCCATGGTTGATGACATGATCAACTAAGGTTGCTCTGATTTCATTTGAAAGTTGTTGTCTTCTTTGGCCATGAACTCCTCTACCAGCTCTACCCCTACCTCTTACTCTTCCTCCCCCTCTCATTCTCACCCTCACCCTCCCTCTTCCCCTTCCTCTTCCTCTCTCTGCTACGGCTTCCATTGTTGTTGTAAAACAAAAGGTGATCACCTGTGGTCTTTTCATAGTACTTACTTCCTGATTGAAGTGGTAACCATTAACCATTGAGGTGTTTGGCCAGGTGGCACATGTATTGGCCAATTAGCTCATGTAGTGTCATTTTGAACGGCAGTATTTTGAAATGGCAAACATGTGACTTTATGTCAGATTGTTGTGTCTTATGCAGAGAACTGTGTGCAGTGCATTTAAAAAGTGCCATTTTGAATTGCAAAATGTGTGTCACGTCCTGACCAGCAGAGGGTGTAGTTGTGTAGTATTTTGGTCAGGTCGTGGCAGAAGATGTCTGTGTATGTTTGTTCTGGGTTGTTTGTTTCTATGTTGGTCTGTGTGGCTCCCGATCAGGGACAGCTGGCTATCGTTGTTCCTGATTGGGAGTCATATATTAGGTGTGTGTTTTGCACTTGGGTTTGTGGGTTGTTGCGCTAGCACTGCAATTATTTTGTATGTATAGCATGTTAGCATGTCGTGAGTTGTTCTTGTTTATTGTTTTGGTGTTCACTTTATTTAAAATAAATATTAAAGATGAGTATCCACATCCCGCTTGCATTTTGGTCTCATGTTGACGACAATCGTTACAGAACAACCCACCAAAACAAGACCAAGCAGCGGAAGAAGGAGAAGAGGAACGCTGAGTATATGGACTATGCTGAGAAAATGGATTTTGACATGGACAACTGCGAGAAGTGGACTTGGGAACAGATTCTGGCCGGAGAGGGCCCGTGGAAGAAGGCTGGGGAGGACCGGGAACGCTACCGGGGTACATGACTGGCGAGGAAGCCGGAGAGGCACCCCCAATACATTTTTTTGGGGGGGCACACGGGTAGTTTGGCTAGGCCAAGGAAGAGCCATAAGCCAGCTACCCGTGAGTATATGGAGGAGCGTATGGAGTGGAGGGCGCCGTGTTTCGCTGAGGTGCACACTATCTCGCACATACGCAAGCACAGTCTGGTGCGCGCTATTCCAGCCCCTCGCAGAGGCCGTGCTAGAGTGGGCATCCAGCCTGGTAGGAGGATGCCTGCGCAGCGCGTCTGGTCGCCGGTAAGCCTCCTAGGACCAGGCTACCCTACTCCCGCTCTACGCACGGCAACCATCAGGTCCCTGCACAGCCCAGTTCGCCCTGTACCAGCATCCCGCTCGTACAGGGCTGCTAGTTCCATCCAGCCAGGGCGGGTTGTGCAGGCGGTGCGGTCAAGGCCACCTGTGCGCCTCCATGGCCCAGTCTTTCCGGTTCCCGCCTCTCGTGCTAACCCGGAAGTGAGTACCTCCAGTCTGGCACGACCAGTACCAGCACCACGGATCAAGCTTCCCATAAGTCAGCCTAGTCCTACTCAGCCTGTTCCCGCTCCTCGCACTAGCCCTGAGGTGCGTGTCCCCAGGCTGGTACCTCCACTACCAGCCCCACGCATCAGGCTTCCAATGTGCATCCAGAGTATCCGGCATCAGTGTGCAGTCCAGAGTATCCGGCATCAGTGTGCAGTCCAGAGTATCCGGCATCAGTGTGCAGTCCAGAGTATCCGGCATCAGTGTGCAGTCCAGAGTATCCGGCACCAGTGTGCAGTCCAGAGTATCCGGCACCAGTGTGCAGTCCAGAGTATCCGGCACCAGTGTGCAGTCCAGAGTATCCGGCACCAGTGTGCAGTCCAGAGTATCCGGCACCAGTGTGCAGTCCAGAGTATCCGGCACCAGTGTGCAGTCCAGAGTATCCGGCAACAGTGTCTAGTCCGGAACCGAGGGAGAATGCCTGCGACCCGGAACCGAGGGAGACTGCCTGCGACCCGGAACTGAATATAATTAACTATGAACTAAATGACTCTGCCTACAGCATTGACTGGAAGGAGTATGCCTACGACCTGGAACTGAAAGAGTCTGCCCACGATCCACAACGGAGTAAGTCTGTTTACGATCCAGAACTGAATATAATTAACTATGAACTAAACGAGTCTGCCTACAGCGTTGACTGGAAGGAGTATGTCTACGACCTGGAATTGAAAGAGTCTGCCCACGATCCACAACGGAGTGAGTCTGTCTATGACCCGGAACCCAATGAGTCTGCCTACAGTCTGGAGGGCAGTAGGCCGGAACCAGAGCCACCTCCAGGATAGGTGGGTTGGGTTGGGAGGGGTGTAGCACAGTGCCGTCGTTGATGGCAGCCACCCTCCCTTCCCTCCCTTATTGTTTAGGGGGTATTTATTTTTGTTTTGTTGTGGGATTGGGGATTTGTTTCTTTTTAGGTGCATTCGGGGTATGCACCTTGAGGGGGGGGTACAGTCACGTCCTGACCAGCAGAGGGTGTAGTTGTGTAGTATTTTGGTCAGGGCGTGGCAGAAGATGTCTGTGTATGTTTGTTCTGGGTTGTATGTTTCTATGTTGGTCTGTGTGGCTCCCGATCAGGGACAGCTGGTTATCGTTGTTCCTGATTGGGAGTCATATATTAGATTTGTGTTTTTCACTTGGGTTTGTGGGTTGTTGTGCTAGCACTGCTATTATTTTGTATGTATAGCCTGTCGTGAGTCGTTCTTGTTTATTGTTTTGGTGTTCACTTTATTTAAAATAAATATTAAAGATGAGTATCCACATCCCGCTTGCATTTTGCTCTCATGTTGACGACAATCGTTACAATGTGTGTAAAGCAGAAAATGTGTTTAGACTTTTGGAGACTTGAGAAGAGGTTTTGCTCTGTGTGTCAGTTTAAATAATTGTGCTGTGCATGTCATTTTAGTGTGTTAGCAATTGGAAAAAACTGTAATGCAAACCAGATGGGATGGCGTATCGCTGCAGAATGCTGTGGTAGCCATGCTGGTTAAGTGTGCCTTGAATTCTAAATAAATCACAGACAGTGTCACCAGAAAAGCACACCCACACCATCACACCTCCTCCTTCATGCTTTATGGTGGGAACCACACATGCGGAGATCATCCGTTCACCTACTCTGTGTCTCATAAAGACACAGCATTTGGATCCAAAAATCTCAAATTTGGACTTATCAGACCAAAGGACAGATTTCCACTGTTTGACATGTCTTATTATTTGTGCCCTTTAGCACTGGTTTCCTTGCAGCAATGCGACCATGGCCTGATTCACACAGCCTCCTCTGAACAGTTGATGTTGAGATGTGTCTTTTACTTGAACTCTGAAGCATTTATTTGGGCTGCAATTTCTGAGGCTGGTAACTCTAATGAACTTATCCTCTGCAGCAGAGGTAACTACAGGTCTTCCTTTCTTGCCATAATATGGATTTGGTCTTTTACCAAATAGGGCTATCATCTGTATACGCCCCCTACCTTGTCACAACAAAACTGATTGGTTCAAAGCATTAAGTTGGAAAGAAATTCCACAAATTAACTTTTATCAAGGCACACCTGTTAATTGAAATGCATTCTAGGTGACTACCTCATGAAGATGGTTGTGAGAATACCAAGAGTTTTCAAAGCTGTCTTCAAGGCAAAGGGTGGCTACTTTGAAGAATCTCAAATATAAACTATAGTTGGAATTGTTTAACACTCTTTTGGTTACTACATGATTCCATTTGTGTTATTTCATAGTTTTGATGTCTTCACTATCATTCTACAATGTAGAAAACAGTAAAAATAAAGAAAAACCCTTGAATGAGTAGGTGTGTCCAAACTTCTGACTGCTTCTGTAGATAATAAACAAAAGTGAAATAAACAATACAAATTAACAGTAAATATTACACTAAAAACAGTTCCAAAAGAATAAAGACATTTCAAATGTCATATTATATGCAAATAGTTAAAGTACAAAAGGTAAAATAAATAAACATAAATATGGATTGTATGTACAATGGTGTTTGTTCTTCACTGATTGCCCTTTTCTTGTGGCAACAGGTCATAAATCTTGTTGCTTTGATGGCACACTGTGGTATTTCACCCAATAGATATGGGAGTTTTTCAAATTGGGTTTGTTTTCAAATTCATTGTGGATCTGTGTAATCTGAGGGAAATATATGTCTCTAATATGGTCATACATTTGGCAGGAGATTAGGAAGTGCAGCTCAGTTTCCACCTCATTTTGTGGGCAGTGTGCACATAGCCTGTCTTCTGTTGAGAGCCAGGTCTGCCCATGGCGGCCTTTCTCAATAGCAAAGCTATGCTCACTGAGTCTGTACATAGTCAAAGCTTTCCTGGTCAGGTATTCTGCCACTGTAAACTCTCTGTTTAACATTCTAGTTTGCTCTGTTTTTTTGTTAATTCTTTCCATTGTGTCAAGTAATTATCTTATAGTGTTTTCATGATTTGGTTGGGTCTCTCTCTCTCTCCCTCTAAAGTTCAGCCTGTGGGAAGAAACACAATATTAGATTTTCAAGGTTTCTGCTTTTCTTTCACTCAGTTTCTTCATTCCTTTTCATCATCCCTCTCTCCCTCTCTTCCTCCCTCTCTCTCTCACTTGTTTAAGTCAAGCAGTTTCTCAGCAACTTTCTCTATTTGTCAACACGCCATCTCTTCTCTCTTTGCTTTAGATCCACAGGTTTTTGGAAGGCACACGGAGAGGAGTGGGTGAATAAACAGTAGGATGGACAGAAGAAGGGAGGGATGGAGAGATGGATAGAGGGAGATGGGAAAGAAGATGAAGAGAATATAAAGCGAAAAACAAAACGATTTTGTGTCCAAGATTCGCCTACTGCTTAGTGTGTGTGTGTGTGTGTGTGTGTGTGTGTGTGTGTGTGTGTGTGTGTGTGTGTGTGTGTGTGTGTGTGTGTGTGTGTGTATGTGTGTGTGTGAACTGTGTGTGTGTGTGTGTGTGTGCGCATTTGTGTGTGGTCAACTATGTCTTGTCTGAAGTGTTACCGTGATGACTGATTTATACAATATCTCTCTCTCTCTCTCTTCAAAGTTCAACCTGTGGGAGGGAACACAATATCAGATCTTCAAGGTCTCTGCTTTTCTTTCTCTCAATTTCTTCATTCTTTTGCATCCTCCCTCTCTTCCTCCCTCTCTCACTTGTTGTAGTCAAGCAGTTTCTCAGCAACTGACTCCTTATTTGTCAGCACTCCATCTCTTCTCCCTTTTCTTTTGGATGGCACATGGAGAGGAGTGGGTGAATAAACAGAAGGAAGGACAGAAGAACAGAGGGAGGGAGATGGGAAAGAAGATAAAGAGAAAATTGAGCGAAAAACTGAGATCTTGTGACCAAGATTCATCTAGTGCTGAGAGTTTGTATCAACATGTAAGTGTATGCTTGTGTCTCTGTGTGTGTGTGTGTGTGTGTGTGTGTGTGTGTGTGTGTGTGTGTGTGTGTGTGTGTGTGTGTGTGTCCGACATGTCCCTACCGCAGGCATAGTCTCTTATAGCCCTCTCTGTCAGATTGGTCCCATCTGCTACCAAGATGGGTGCAGTCTGGGCCTAGGAGGGAGAACACTGAAACACACACACACTAACTATCTGGCTAGTAAGCTCAGCCCGGTCACAACAAATCCAATGCACTATTCAAAGTTTGTCTAGGTCCACAGGACATCAGGAAATACCTTCAACACCAGCCACTAGGGACAACGCTATTACCATGAAGTAGCTCCAGCTCCGAGGATAGCGGTTTCAATCCCAGTGCTAGACACTGTTAAAAATAAAAGATAATGTTCCAAACCTTAACTCTTTAACGCCCACACCAGTAGAAATCCACTTTTCTAGCTAAAAGACAATGTCAGGAGCTTACCCATGATGTTTCTCAACAATTTAAGTCAATAAGTCATCATTTTAATCAAAGTATGATATATTTGGGCTTTAAGTGACAAATCCGAACTGCCCACTTCGTGCAAATCCATGTGAATGCGGTGACTTTTCCTATGACATGACATATTTATTATTTTCAGCCCACGTTTAGTTTCAGGTCTGGGTTTTATTTGAATGTTACCACCCACCAGCATGGTATTGTTTATTAAAGGCCACGTTGCAAGTTACATTTGCAATATACATCCCTTGTAGATGGATTGCTAAAGAAAAGAAAATTGTGACGCACTTGCGTTAGTAAGCAGCCTGTGATTTTGCCTGTGACATTCGTTCAGGTGAACACTCTAGAGCTGACTGGGGACAACATCTGGTGAAGACACCGATTCTACAAACAAGTAGATATTACACCTCGGCCTGAATAGGCAAGTCAGTTAATTATTTTTTTAACATTTTTAATTGAACCTTTATTTAACTAGGCAAGTCAGTTAAGAACAAATTCTTATTTAGCAGTCTAAGGCACTGTATCTCAGTGCAAGAGGCGTCACTTCAGTCCCTGGTTCGAATCCAGGCTGAATCCCATCCGGCCGTGATTGGGAGTCCCATAGGGCAGCGCACAATTGGCCCAGCGTCGTCCGGGTATGGTTGACTTGCCTAGTTAAATAAAGGTTAAATAAATAAAATAAAATAAAAAATGAACTGACTTCCTAGTTAAATAAAGGTAAAAAATTCAAATTAAATAATAATAATGAGTAAAGCCAGTATGTATGCAGATGACTCAACACTACACACTTCAGCTACTGAAATGATTTCAACAAAAAGCAAAGAGGGATACCTAGTCAGTTGTACAGTCGTGACCAAAAGTTTTGAGAATGACACAAATATTAATTTTCACAGAGTTCGCTGCTTCAGTGTCTTTAGATATTTTTGTCAGATGTTACTATGGAATACTGAAGTATAATTACAAGCATTTCATAAGTGTCAAAGGCTTTTATTAACAATTACATGAAGTTGATGCAAAAAGTCAATATTTGCAGTGCTGACCCTTCTTTTTCAAGACCTCTGCAATCTGCCCTGGCATGCTGTCAATTAACTTCTGGGCCACATCCTGACTAATGGCAGCCCATTCTTGCATAATTAATGCTTTGAGTTTGTCAGAATTTGTGGGTTTTTGTTTGTCCACCCGCCTCTTGAGGATTGACCACAAGTTCTCAATGGGATTAAGGTCTGGGGATTTTCCTGGCCATGAACCCAAAATATTGATGTTTTGTTCCCCGAGCCACTTAGTTATCACTTTTGCCTTATGGCAAGGTGCTCCATCATGCTGGAAAAGGCATTGTTTGTCACCAAACTGTTCCTGGATGGTTGGTAGAAGTTGCTCTCGGAGGATGTGTTGATACCATTCTTTATTCATGGCTGTGTTCTTAGGCAAAATTGTGAGTGAGCCCACTCCCTTGGCTGAGAAGCAACCCCACACATGAATGGTCTCAGGATGCTTTACTGTTGGCATGACACAGAACTGATGGTAGCGCTCACCTTGTCTTCTCCGGACAAGCTTTTTTCCGGATACCCCAAACAATCGGAAAGGGGATTCATCAGAGAAAATGACTTTACCCCAGTCCTCAGCAGTCCAATCCCTGTACCTTTTGCAGAATATCAGTCTGTCCCTGATGTTTTTCCTGGAGAGAAGTGGCTTCTTTGCTGCCCTTCTTGACACCAGGCCATCCTCCAAAAGTCTTTGTCTCACTGTGCGTGCAGATGCACTCACACCTGCCTGTTGCCATTCCTGAGCAAGCTCTGTACTGGTGGTGCCCCGATCCCGCAGCTGAATCAACTTTAGGAGACGGTCCTGGCGCTTGCTGGACTTTCTTGGGCGCCCTGAAGCCTTCTTCACAACAATTTAGCAGCTCTCCTTGAAGTTCTTGATGATCCGATAAATGATAAACCATGTTTGACAGAGTAAGAACAATGATTCCAAGCACCACCCTCCTTTTGAAGCTTCCAGTCTGTTATTCGAACTCAATCAGCATGACAGAGTGATCTCCAGCCTTGTCCTCGTCAACACTCACACCTGTGTTAACGAGAGAATCACTGACATGATGTCAGCTGGTCCATTTGTGGCAGGGCTGAAATGCAGTGGAAATGTTTTTTGGGGATTCAGTTCATTTGCATGGCAAAGAGGGACTTTGCAATTAATTGCAATTCATCTGATCACTCTTCGTAACATTCTGGAGTATATGCAAATTACTATCATACAAACTGAGGCAGCAGACTTTGTGAAAATTAATATTTGTGTCATTCTCAAAACTTTGGGCCACAACTGTACATCTGAAATGTGTCTTCCTCATTTAAACCAACCCCTCTGAATCAGAGTGGAGCAGAGGGCTGCCTTAATCAACATCCACGTCTTTGGCACCCAGGGAACATTGGGTTAACTGCCTTATTCAGGGGCAGAATGGTCAGCTCTGGGATTTGATCCAGCAACCTTTCAGTTACTGTCCCAATGTGCCTACCCGCCAGGCTATTTGCCACCCCAAAGAGCTACAATTAGTTTCAGAATGGGTAGCAAGGAATAAGCTAACTATTTCAAAAACTAAAAGCATTGTTTTTGTGGACAAATCATTCAATAAACCCTGAACCTCAACTAAATCCTGTAATAAATAATGTGGAAATTGAGCAAGTTGAGGTGACTAAACTGCTTGGAGTAACCCTGGATTGTAAACTGTCATGGTCAAAACATATTGATACAACAGTAGCTAAGAAGGGGAGAAGTCTGTCCAAAGTAAAGTGCTGCTCTGCCTTCTTAACAACACTATAAACAAGGCAGGTCCTACATTCGTGTGGTCAGGTGCCACAAAGAGGGATTTAGGGAAATTGCAATGGGCTCAGAATGGCAGCAAGGCTGGCCCTTGGATGTAGACAGAGAATTAATATTAATAATATGCATGTCAATCTCTCCTGGCTCTAAGTGGAGGAGAGATTGACTTCATCACTACTTGTATTGTGAGGTATTGACATGTTGACTGCACCAAGCTGTCTGTTTCAACTACTTGCACACAGCTCGGACACCCATAATTACCCCACAAGACATGCCACCAGAGGTCTCAAGCAGTAACATTTGATTTTAAAAACAGATACAAATACATCTTATGGAACAGCGGGGACAGTGAAGCAACACAAACATAGGCACAGACACATGTATACACACACAAGATAACATGTGCACTATACACACACATGGATGTTGTAAATATGTGGTTATGGACTTGTCACGGTTGTCGTAAGGAGAAGCGGACCAAAGTGCAGCGTGTGTGTCATTCCACATTTTATTTACACTGTGAAACTATGCAATACATAAACATAATGTTATGGCTGTCGTAGAGAGGGGACCAAAGTGCAGCGTGTTGAGTGCTCATGAGGAAATGTATTTTAACTCAAAAACACTAACGACAAAATAACAAAGAGAAAAACGAAAGCGCAGTAACGGCTGTCAGGAGAGAGAGTAGACCAAGGCGCAACGGAGTTAGTGTTCATTATTGAAGTTTAATTTACTAAAGAACACTACACAAAACAAAACAAGAAAACCGACAGCCAAACAGTCCTGTCAGGTGCAAAACACTAAACAGAAACAATTACCCACAAAACCCCAACGGAAAAACAGGCACTTATGTGTGACTCCCAATCAGCAACAACCAACAACAGCTGTGCCTGATTGGAAGCAACACGGCCAAAATCAATGAAACAGACAACATAGATAATGAACATAGAACGCCCACCCAATGTAACACCCTGGCCTAACCAAAATAAAGAACAAAAACCCCTCTCTATGGCCAGGGCGTTACAAGCGCACAGTTCTGTCAGGTACATAGACTAAACAGAATACAACTACCCACAAACACAGATACTCACAAAACGGAAAACAACTACCCACAAAACCCCATAGACAAACCCAAACTTAAATATGATCTCCAATTAGAGACAATACAAACCAGCTGCCTCTAATTGGAGATCATCCAAATCTCAACCTAGAAATAGAAAAACAAGAACAAAACATAGAAACAAAAAACATAGACTGCCCACCCATATCACACCCTGACCTAACTAACCAGAGAAAAAACAGCTCTCATAGGTCAGAGCGTGACAACCAACAGGATGTCGTGACTTGACTTAACATTAATCTGATGACTGTTATTTATCTAATCAACTAACCATGTTTAATTGTTACCCGATTAAATTAATCATGTGACAATTAACTCATTAGGATCTGGGGCACCACGAAAGCGGTTCTTTAAAGATGTACTATCTGTCGAATTACACTCTATAAGGTATTTTCCTATCACATCTATAAACAGTCAATTTATTAATCATAACCTTGTATCAATATCATCATTCTGAACGGTCGTAACCTTGCATCTGCAAAAACCCGAGCCTTACTTATGATTCAGTGCTACACAAATAAGTATAATTATATATTTACTAGCTAATTAAATGGTAACACAGAATAAACATACACACTTAATACGTTAAAAACAGGTCCCGAGCGGAATGGCACAACATGGCTGCTTGTTACAAAAGAGATGGAGAAAGGGCAGAGAGGGACAGAGACACTAAACATTGGTACTTTCAGAAACTACTCTCACTTACAGTAATCATATACTTTGCACACGAACCAGCGCCCTCTTTAAGTAAGAAATTATGAATGTATTTACGTGAAATGCCTGGGTTGCCGTGTATCTTCCTCGGAACCGGTCTGCCTTAGAAAGGGGGTTGGGCCTTTTTGCGACACGCTTGTATGGTTCTGTTTGTCCAAAAGGGTTCCAACAAGTCTTCTACTGGTGTTCTCCTCTGTAGTTGTCCGGTATCAGGTGACTTGTCATGTAGTCCTGAACTGAACTACAGAGTTTATTTTCCTTCCATTCGCTCTCGAAGATGTTTATTTTGAAGATAGGCTAGCCAGCCGTGTCGATGGTTCCCCAGTGGGGTGATGAGAGTAGCGTAATACGATGGTTTGAGCAGAGTAGTAGAATGTTCCTACTTAAATTAACTTTGGAAGATACTTTACTTAGGACAGCTAATCAGCCGTACCAGTGATTGTCCGAGAGTTTAGTTCATTGTCTCTACCTCATGTTGAGATTCAAAATTCAGACCACTTTAAATGTGCAACTGCAGCTTTAAGTCTCTCTGGTCTAGTATGTTTATTTCTGGAAGGGGTGGTTCCGTCAGGCTGACAGCCTCTCTGACCTCCCTCAGGGGTGGTGGCTTCTTACTCTGCTCAGTTATAACACACAAATATCTCTTATAGTTTGTCAAATCACATCCCTCTCTAACCTGTTGGGGATAGGGGGCAGTATTTGCACGGCCGGATAAAAAACGTACCCGATTTAATCTGGTTACTACTCCTGCCCAGTAACTAGAATATGCATTTAATTGTTTGATTTGGATGGAAAACACCCTAAAGTTTCTAAAACTGTTTGAATGGTGTCTGTGAGTATAACAGAACTCATTTGGCAGGCCAAAACCTGAGAAGATTCCAAACAGGAAGTGCTCTCTCTGACCATTTCATGGCCTTCTTGATCATCTTTAACCAAAACAGGGGATCTCTGGCATAACGTGACATTTTCTAACGCTCCCAATAGCTAGCCTGTGATGGCCGGGCTATCTACTCAGAATATTGCAAAATGTGCTTTCACCGTAAAGCTATTTTAAAATCGGACATAGCGAGTGCATAAAGGAGTTCTGTATCTATAATTCTTAAAATAATTGTTATGTTTTTTGTGAACGTTTATCGTGAGTAATTTAGTAAATTCACCGGAAGTGTTCGGTGGGAATGCTAGTCACATGCTAGTCACATGCTAATGTAAAAAGCTGGTTTTTGATATAAATATGAACTTGATTGAACAAAACATGCATGTATTGTATAACATAATGTCTTAGGATTGTCATCTGATGAAGATCATCAAAGGTTAGTGCTGCATTTAGCTGTGGTTTGGGTTTATGTGACATTATATGCTAGCTTGAAAAATGGGTGTCTGATTATTTCTGGCTGGGTACTCTGCTGACATAATCTAATGTTTTGCTTTCGTTGTAAAGCCTTTTTGAAATCGGACAGTGTGGTTAGATTAACGAGAGTCTTGTCTGTAAAATGGTGTAAAATAGTCATATGTTTGAGAAATTGAAGTAATAGCATTTCTAAGGTATTTGAATATCGCGCCACGGGATTATACTGGCTGTTGAGGTTTATACTGGCCCAGAGAGGTTAACAAAAACTGTTTCAGAATTTTTCATATTACATGCACAACGCATAGGATGGAAACTTCGTACATGTAGTGGGTATACTTTCCAACTTACAGTATTTCCTTCATCACAAAATAACGTGTTCTATAGATCGCCTCTGACCATTCCCCATGTTCTATGTTAGAAATATTGTTCCAGTGAGTTGTTAATCCCGTCTAGTTCTTTCCTCCCCTCCCTTTGCGGGTGAGAGGGGGTCTGAGTGATGTCCTGGTTTGTGGATCATCGTGACAGTCCCCCTCTGGTAGTTTAACTTTAAGATTTCTGCAAGCTGCAGACTCCCACAAGAATGGTCATGGGATGTCCTGGTTGTGGATCATCATTCCAGACCCGTCGTCAGGTTGTCCAGGCTGGTGGATCTAGGCAGTAACTTAGACAGACGTTAATAACGCACAACACTCACGCAATACATCGTTACATTTCTTCCCCAAATTAGCGGCATTGTGGCACTAACTGGTGGTCGTATGGGGAATTTGTTTGTGGCAGTATCACTTCCTAAGTGTCAAAGAAAATGAATATAAAAATTGAGAATTAAAAAAATATATACAATATATAGTTACCACACTTTAATCATCTAATTGACGATATCATGACGTAGTCTAATGTCATGTCTAGGGCGGCCCTACTTGAAGGTGTGTGAGGACAGATGTTCCGCTAGCGGAACCCCGTTCTACCTGCGGAACCCCTAGCCAACAGCCAATGGCATCGCATGGCGCGAAATACAAAACCAACTAAAATAACACAATTCAATTTTCTCAAACAATCAACTATTTTACACCATTTTAAAGATAAGACTCTCGTTAATCTAACCACATTGTCCGATTTCAAAAAGGCTTTACAGCGAAAGCAAAACATTAGATTATGTCAGGAGAGTACCCAGCCCAAAAATAATCACACAGCCATTTTCAAAGCAAGCATATATGTCACATAAACCCAAACCACAGCTAAATGCAGCCCCACCCTTTATGATCTTCATCAGATGACACTCCTAGGACACTATGTTATACAATACATGCATGTGTTGTTCAATCAAGTTCATATTTATATCAAAAACCAGCTTTTTACATTAGCATGTGATGTTCAGAACTAGCATACCCACCGAAAACGTCCGGTGAATTTACTAAATTACTCATGATAAACGTTCACAAAATACATAACAATTATTTTAAGAATTATAGATACAAAACTCCTTTATGGATTCGCGGTGTCAGATTTTAAAATAGCTTTTCGGCGAAAGCACATTTTGCAATATTCTGAGTACATAGCTCGGCCATCACGGCTAGCTATTTTGACACCCACCAAGTTTGGGACAACCTAAACTCAGAATTATTATTAGAAAAATTGGATTACCTTTGCTGTTCTTAACTCCCAGGACTTCTACTTCAACAACAAATGTTGTTTTGGTTCCAAATAATCCATAGTTATATTCAAATAGTTCCGTTTTGTTTGTGCATTCGTGCGTGTTCGTGCGTCATTCACTATCTCGTAAAATAGCGATAATATTCCAACCGGACAATAGTGTATTCATTCAAAGAGGAAAATAAAAAAACTGAGAGGTCTCGTGAAAGCGCATATCCAATCTCTCTGTCACCAGGCAGACCACTGAGAAACTGAGCTACCATACTCTGCCCAGAGACAGGAGACGCCTCAATCCGCTTTCTGTAGGCTTTAGAGAGCCAATGGAAGCCTTAGAAAGTGCTACATAACCCCAGAGATACTGTAGTTTTGATAGAGAACCAAAAGAAGAACTACAAATTCTCAGACAGGCCACTTCCTGCTTGGAATTTTCTCAGGTTTTTGCCTGCCATATGAGTTCTGTTATACTCACAGAAACCATTCAAACAGTTTTAGAAACTTCCGAGTGTTTTCTATCCAAATCTACTAATAATATGCATATTCTCGTTTCTGGGCAAGAGTAGTAACCAGTTTAAATCGAGTACGTTTTTTCATCCGGACGTGAAAATACTGCCCCCTAGCCCAGACAGGATAAGTACACCAGCCACTGCCTGTACACTGCCTGGTCCTGTTGCCTAGTTGAAATTGAAGTGGTTTGCACCAGGTGTGGAAAACAAATCAAATCTTTCACATTATGTCATCTCAGACACAATGAATTGTCATTGTGCAATAGACAACCATGCCATACGTAGAATGCAATTCAACATCAGGTTTCCAGGCAAATGTTGAAGCAACCCTCCTTCACAAATCAAATGAACACCACACAGATCCTTACCTAGATGTCGCTGCAGGAATGCTAGCGATGCTTTATTACAGAGATCGATGGCAACCTGAGAGTTGATCTCTCCTTTCAGCTTCAGGATCGTCCTGATCCAGTTGCCTGTCAGGAAGGTGAAATCTGGGAAGCTCTGGTGAACCATTCCCCTGTGCTTCTCACATAACAATTGAGGCAATTGTGTGTTCTTTGGATTGTGAACTGTGAAGTTGGACTGTGAAAAGAAGTTCCTCCTTTGAGGAGGATACACAACTCTGAGGTTTTTCTTGCACTGATAGACTGGTTTCAAATCAGGAAGTGGTTTTGTAAGTGCCAGACACGAGATAAATGACAGCAGACCAGAGTGGATTCAGAGATGGTGTTTGTTTTGTTTGGTCTTGTGCCATACCAATCCCACACCACCTTGCAAGTGGTCTAGATGACGGTAAGAACAACCATCAACGAATGCCGTTGGCATGCCAAGACATACGTTCTTGTTGAAGTAGTGATGGTTTGAAGACAACGGCAGAGGTACGTCACACGGGGGCAGTTTGAAGTCAGTGGCATCGTCACCACAGCTTTGACACACCACCAAAGCTCCAGCCACACACCAATTCAGCAAATTCGACATTGAAGAAGAGTGGGACAACATTCCACAAGCCACAATCAACAGCCTGATCAACTCTATGCAAAGGAGATGTGTCACGCTGCATGAGGCAAATGGTGGTCACACCAGATACTGACTGGTTTTCTGATCCACACCCCTACTATTTTTAAAGGTGTCTGTGACCAACAGATGCATATCTGTTTTCCCAGTCATGTGAAATCCATAGATTAGGGCCGAATGGATATATTTCAATTGACTGATTTCCTTATATGAACTGTAACTCAGAAACATCTTTGAAATTGTTACATGTTGTGTTCATATTTTTGTTCAGTGTACAAATAATATTATTGTGAGTTTGGGGGGTAGCCAAGAGATTCGAACCTCTGAACAAGGGTGCTAAGTGTTATGTTAAAGGTCCAATGGAGCTGTTTTTATCTCAATATCAAATCCTTTCTGGGTAACAATTAAGTACCTTACTGTTATTGTTTTCAATTAAAATGGTAAAAAATAAACAAAAATTGCTTAGCAAAGACCAATTTGACAAGAAGGAATTTAAGATGGCAAAATGTTCTCTCAGCCTCATGACAAAATGTGTAGAATAGCATCATTATTGATATAATTTGGTAATTTAGCATGAGAGCTAGGGACTTCTTGGGTCCTCTCTAGCACTTGAAAAACTGACTTATTGGTGTAAGTCAACCATCTAAAGGACTGGTCTGAAACACCACATTGAGAAACACTGATTTAGTATAAATGTTTATCAAAAGTGACACTGTATACTGTATATTGTCAGTATACAATATGGGACCATGAGGGAATCAAACTCACAACTCTGGTGTTAATTAAATCAGCACGTTCCAACCAACCATTGAAACCAGATCTTAAATGTGCCAGATCTTAAATGTGCCAATGTAATCTAACCTCAGTAAAAAAAGAAACGTCCTCTCACTGTCAACTGTGCTAATTTTCAGCAAACTTAGCATGGGTAAATATTTGTATGACCATAACAAGATTCAACAACTGAGACATGAACTGAACATGTTCTACAGACATGTGACTAACAGAAATTGAATAATATGTCCTTGAACAAAGGGGGGATCAAAATCAAAGTAGCAGTCAGTATCTGGTGTGGCCACCAGCTGCATTAAGTACTGCAGTGCATCTCTTCCTCGTGGACTGCACCAGATTTGCCAGTTCTTGCTGTGAGATGTTACCCCACTCTTCCACCAAGGCACCTGCAAGTTCCCAGACATTTCTGGGGGGAATGGCCCTAGCCCCCACCCTCTGATCCAACAGGTCCCAGATGTGCTCAATGGGATTGATATCCGGGCTCTTCGCTGACCATGGCAGAACACTGACATTCTTGTCTTGCAGGAAATCACGCACAGAATGAGCAGTATGGCTGGTGGCATTGTCATGCTGGAGGGGCATGTCAGGATGAGCCTGCAGGAAGGGTACCACATGAGGGAGGAGGATGTCTTGCCTGTAACTCACAACGTTGAGATTGCCTGCAATGACAACAAGCTCAGTCCGATGATGCTGTGACACACCACCCTAGACCATGACGGACCCTCCACCTCCAAATCGGTCCCACTCCAGAGTACAGGCCTCGGTGTAACGCTCATTCCTTCGACGATAAACGCAAATCCGACCATCACCCCTGTTGAGACAAAACCGTGACTTGTCAGTGAAGAGCACTTTTTGCCAGTCCTGTCTGGTCCAGCGACGGTGGGTTTGTGCTTTGTCTAAGGTCTGTATGACTTAAAAATGTAGCTATAGGCTAACTAGCATGCTAAATTAAGTTGTAATCCGCGAGCTCAGGCTCAGAGTATCACAGGTTAAATCCAACATTTTGACAGTTAAGTTTAGGCATTAATTCCGAATGGTAAAGATAAGGGTTCAGGTTTGGAATAGGGTTAAAACAGAATAAAATGTAAACCAGTCCCTAGCACTGGGATGAAACCTGCGATCCTTGAAGCCGGAGTGTGTGGTTCAAGCCCTTCCTCTATCCAAATCCACAAAGCCCTAGCAAGCCGATGGTATTGAAAGCACCTCCCAACGTCCTGGGGACCTGGGCAAACGTTGAAAACTGAAGTCGATCTGGTGTGACCTTGCTGAGAGAGAAACCTTAGGGCTGTAGGTGAGACATGAGAGTGACTGCCTCCACAGTAAGTATATTTTTTAATCTGATATTGACAAGATCACAGATATACTGTATGCAACAAATAAACGTTTATTTGTCCCGTACACAGATTAGCAGATGTTACAGCAGGTGCTGCAAAATGTTTGAGTTTCTAGCTCATACAGTGCAGTAAAACAAAATCAATATAATACCAATATGCAAATAATCTAGAAAATCTAAAACCAGAAAGAAATGCATCCCCAACTGGCCTGCATGTGGTTTTATTTGGCCCCCAAGTTTTCTGAGCAAAACAAAATACATATTTTAAATATATTATATATTATAAATATATCGTTTTTATTGTTGGACATAAAAGACTGTAAAAACACCAGGAATTCAACTCCAATGGATTTAAATTAAATAAATCTGTTCCCAAGTAGTCCCACCCATAATAGAGAGACACGTGATCGCATACAATATGTAAGCAAGGTTTGAAATGATTATGTTTTAGTCAAACATTATATCTGTTTGGGCTTCTTGCAGTCTACAAATGATTTGTAATTATGTTACCGCCCTCCGACCATCCGCTCAAGAACAAATCGGCCCGCGGCTGAATCTAGTTGGTGATCCCTGCCCTATACAGTAAACATGTATCCAAAATGAAGTTGCTGTGGTCTTTTTGATGGGGAAGGGAGGGTTCACACTGCTTTACAAAAATTACATTGGCCAATACAGAACTCTAATACTGTAGTATATGCCATTTACGTAGCAGACACTTTTATCCAAAGTAACAACAGCCCACAAATGATGGTATTGTATGTGAACCCAGTGGAAATCGAACCCACAACTCTGATGTTGCTACTAGTGTCATGCCAAAAGTTTTTTCTCCAGGTGCATGAGGATATTTTTATGTGATTTCGATGAAAACCTACGGAAAAATTCTCAAGACAGGCTTGATGCAAACCAGTACCTGCAAAGAATTGTTTCTTTCATTTATTTCATTTAATTACATTGTGGAAGATGTCTTCAATGATCACACCTTTGATCACACATGGGATGAAAGGTAATTTACAATATTGTAGCATACTACATTCAAAGGGCAATTTTGAAACATGTACTGTATCTTACATTTTTTGCTATTCGATTAACTGGTTGTTAAAATAACTACAGTGAGAAGATATCATTATGCTGTGTTTTGGTGATTAAACCAATGCATATTTCCCAGTAAACGTATATGTTGGATCAATTGTTGTGTGGTGAAAGATGTCTACAAATAAAATGAATGCACAATGAAAGGTTTTGAATGTAAGACTGGCTGAATTACAAGTGTTACCAGTTTGGAGTTTTGTACTAGGGGTTTAAAAAATTCACCATATACTTGTGAAAATAGTACCAAAGCGATAAAAAACACTGTAACATAGAATACAGTGTTACAGTTGTGATAGCGTGGGAAAGGAAAACAGACACTCATGCTTTTGGCAGTAATGGTGTTCAGTTTAAGAGGCAGCCAGCACTTGCAAATATTTTTAATTGTTTTCAATTCATTGCTTACCAGCAGTCTCAAAAACAACACATTCTAATTGACACTGCTAATATGTCAAGTGTGTGTGTGTGTGTGTGTGTTTGTGTGTGTGTGTGTGTGTGTGTGTGTGTGTGTGTGTGCGTGTGTGTGTGTTTAACTATTCTAGCAAACAAACAAAAATGTGACCAACTGGGAACATTTTGTTAGTCCCCACAAGGTCAAATGGTATTTCTAGGAGGTTTAGGGTTAAGATTAGAATTAGTGTTATGGTTAGAATTACATTAAGAGCTAGGGTTGGGATCTATTGTTAGGTTTAGGGTTAGGTTTAAGGTTACGTTTTTGGTTTAAGGTTAAGGTTAAGGTTAGGGTTAGGGTAAAAGTATGGGTTAGGGTTAGGGGTTAGGATTTTTTAAAATAGGATTTTGAATGGGACTGATTTGTGTGTCCCCACAAGGTTAGCTGTACAAGACTGTTTGTGTGTGTGTGTGTGTGTGTGTGTGTGTGTGTGTGTGTGTGTGTGTGTGTGTGTGTGTGTGTGTGTGTGTGTGTGTGTGCCATGAGAAGCTAGTTGGATGAAGTCTGGTTCTGTAATAGATTTATGGATTGGGCTGCAATGCACCATTTATTAATTTGCATTATATCTTCTATATTCTGATTTAAAGGCTGAGTTTGCATCCAATCTTATGCACACTCTGACTGTCCAATTTAAGTGTGAGAAAGCAGCAAGAGAGAAAAACAGACAGAGAATAACTTGCCGTGGAGATGAAGAATTAAACATGCAGCAGAAATTCCTTTTGCTGGTCTGCTCATCATTATGATTACTGAAACAGCAACAACAAAATAGAACAGTATTCTTACCTCTCTCTCTCTCTCTCTCTCTCTCTCTCTCTCTCTCTCTCTCTCTCTCTCTCTCTCTCTCTCTCTCTCTCTCTCTCTCTCTCTCTCTCTCTCTCTCTCTCTCTCTCTCTCTCTCTCTCTCTCTCTCTCTCTCTCTCTCTCTCTCTCTCTCTCTCTCTCTCTCTCTCTCTCTCTCTCTCTCTCTTCTCTCTCTCTCTCTCTCTCTCTCTCTCTCCTCTCTCTCTCTCTCTCTCTCTCTCTCTCTCTCTCTCTGTGATGAATTGGTGATGGTAAAAAGCCAAGAGCTGTCTCTCTGTGTGAGATGTATTTACTGTGGTGTCAGTCAAGCCACAAGCTGAACACATAGACTCCTGTACACAAAAACACAGTTCACGTACATGATGCCCGCTCGCGCGCACACACACGATGTATGTCTGCAAGAGTTATGCAGGGAATCATGTCCTTATACATGTGACAGTATGCAAGGTACGTCTTACAAATCACATGAGTGAATACAATTTGTGACCTTGTATTTTTCCTACAGCAAATAGAATTCACAAAATAAAAATTCAATTCTGCTTTCTTTCAAATGCCTTTCTTATTTAAACTGACCGACTTGATGGGATTGTTAAATAAATTTAAGACAGCATTAGTTTTACAAAGCAGTATTTTGCAGTCCCTTCTCAGGCTTAGTTGTAGAGTTAAAGGCACAATAAGAAACGTTCATATTTTGCTGTTGTTCCCCTTTATTGCATCTATTGGAATAGACTCAATGGGCACTTGTGTCAATCTATTTCAAAATTAAATATTTCTGTTAAACAAGCTGTGTGTGAGAGTGAGTGATTGCATGTTTTGACAGTGTACGCACACACACACACACACACATACACACACACGTTCTTCACACATTGAACCACGTACATCACACATAGTTATCATTGGCCTTGGCTTTGCACAGTAATGAGTCACACTCTCAACCACACACATCACAAATTACTGTACACACACTCCCACACACACATGGCACACACACATACAGTATACTTCAACTTGGTGCTAAACAGTATACTGTACTATCACTAGCAACTATAAGACTTTCAGTACCATGGACAATGATCATACATCAAATCACATTTTATTGGTCACATACACATGGTCAGCAAATGTTAATGCGAGTCCAGCGAAATGCTTCTGCTCTAGTTCCGACTTTGCATTAATATCTAACAAGTAATCTAACAAATTCACAACAACTACCTTATCCACACAAATGTAAAGGGATGAATAAGAATATGTACATACTATAAATATATGGATGAGCGATGGCGTGCGGCATAGGCAAGATGCAGGAGATGGCGTAGAATACAGTACATACAGTTGAAGTCGGAAATGTACATACACCTTAGCCAAATACATTTAAACTCAGTTTTTCACAATCCCTGACATTTAATCATAGTAAAAAGTCCCTCTCTGAGGTCAGTTAGGATCACCACTTTACTTTAAGAATGTGAAATGTCAGAATAATAGTAGAGAGAAGGATTCATTTAAGATTTTATTTCTTTCATCACATTCCCAGTGGGTCAGAAGTTTACATACACTCAATTAGTATTTAGTACCATTGCCTTTAAATTGTTTAACTTGGGTCAAATGTTTCGGGTAGCCTTCTACAAGCTTCCCACAATAAGTTGGGTGAATTTTGGCCCATTCCTCCTGACAGAGCTGGTGTAACTGAGTCAGGTTTGTAGGCCTCCTTGCTCGCACACGCTTTTTCAGTTCTGAACACACATTTTCTATAGGATTGAGGTCAGGGCTTTGTGATGGCCACTCCAATACCTTGACTATGTTGTCCTTAAACCATTTTGCCACAACTTTGGAAGTATGCTTGGGGTCATTGTCCATTTGGAAGACCCATTTGCGGCCAAGCTGTAACTTCCTGACTGATGTCTTGAGATGTTGCTTCAAAATATCCACATAATTGTCCTTCCTCATGATGCCATCTATTTTGTGAAGTACACCAGTCCATCCTGCAGCAAAGCACCCCCACAACATGATGCTGCAACCCCAGTGCTTCATGGTTGGGATGGTGTTCTTCAGCTTGCAAGCATCCCCCTTTTTCCTCCAAACATAACGATGGTCATTATGGCCAAACAGTTCTATTTCTGTTTCATCAGACCAGAGGACATTTCTCCAGAAAGTACAATCTTTGTTCCCATGTGCAGTTGCAAACCGTAGTCTGGCTTTTTTATGGCGGTTTTGGAGCAATGGCTTCTTCCTTGCTGAGCGGCCTTTCAGGTTATGTTGATATAGGACTGGTTTTACTGTGGATATAGATATTTTTGTACATGTTTCCTTCAGCATCTTCACAAGGTCCTTTGCTGTTATTCTGGGATTGATTTGCACTTTTCGCACAAAAGTATGTTCATCACTAGGAGACAGAACGCGTCTCATTCCTGAGCGGTATGACGGCTGCAGTGTTTTTTCTGAGGTCTTGGCTGATTTCTTTTGATTTTCCCATGATGTCAAGCAAAGAGGCACTGAGTTTGAAGATAGGCCTTGAAATACATCCACAGGTACACCTCCAATTGACTCGAAAGTTTTGAATTAGCAAATCAGAAACTTCTGAAGCCATGACATAATTTTCTGGAATTTTCCAAGCTGTTTAAAGCCACAGTCAACTTACTGTATGTAAACTTCTGACCCACTGGAATTGTGATACAGTGAATTATAAGTGAAATAATCTGTCTGTAAACAATTGTTGTAAAAATTACTTATGCCATGCACAAAGTAGATGTCCTTACCGACTTGACAAAACTATAGTTTGTTAACAAGAAATTTGTGGAGTGGTTGAAAAACGAGTTTTAATGACTCCAACCTAAGTGTATGTAAACTTCTGACTTCAACTGTACATATGAGATGAGTAATGTAGGATATGTAAACATTTTTAAGTAGGTTATTTAAAGTGACTAGTGATACCTCTATGTAAACATTATGAAATGGACTAGTGATAGTCCATTTATTTAAGTGGCCAGAGATTTGAGTCTGTATGTTGGCAGCAGCCTCTCTATGTTAGTGATGGCTGTTTAACAGTCTGATGGTCTTGAGATAGAAGCTGTTTTTAGTCTCTCTGTCCCAGCTTTGATTCACCTGTACTGACCTCGCATTCTGGATGATAGCGGGGTGAGCAGGTGGTGGCTCGGGTGGTTGTTGTCCTTGATGATCTTTTTAGCCTTCCTGTGACATTGGGTGCTGTAGGTGTCCTGGAGGTCAGGTAGTTTGCCTCCGGTGATGCGTTGGGCATACAGCACTACCCTCTGGAGAGCCTTGCGGTTGAGGGCGGTGCAATTTCCCTGCCAGGGGGTGATACAGCCCAACAGGATGCTCTCGATTGTGCATCTGTATAATTTTGTGAGTGTTTTAGATGATAAGCCAAATTTCTTCAGCCTCCTGAGGTTGAAGAGGCACTGTTGCTGTTGCTCTTTTGTATTGACCTGGGTATGGGTGTTTCCTGTTTTAGTTTCTGTCTATAGGCTGGGAGCAACAAAATGGAGTCATGGCCAGATTTTCCAAAGGCAGGGCACGGGAGGGCTTTGTATGCATCGCGGAAGTTCGAGTAGCAATGATCCAGAAAGCAACCAGCTCGTGTCACGCATTCAATATGCTGATAGAAGTTAGGAAGTGTGGTTCTTAGGTTAGCTTTGTTAAAATCCCCAGCTTCAATAAATGCAGCCTCAGGATGTATGGTTTCCAGTTTACATAGAGTCCAGTGAAGTTCTTTCAGAGCTGACGAGGGATCTGCTTTGGGGGGATATACACGGCTGTGACTATAATCGAAAAGAATTCTCTTGGAAGATAATGCTGTCGGCATTTGATTGTAAGGAATTCTAGGTCGGGTGAACAAAAGGACTTGAGTTCCTGTATGTTGTTGTGATTACACCATGAGTTGTTTATCATAAGGCATACACCCGCCCTTCTTCTTACCAGAGAGATATTTGTTTCTGTCGGTGCGATGCATGAAGAAACCGGGTGGCTGTACCGACTCTGACAACATATCCCGAGTGAGCCATGTTTCTGTGAAACAGAGAATGTTACAATCTCTGATGTCTCTCTGGAAGGCAACTCATGCCCTAATTTCGTCCACCTTGTTATCTAGAGATTGGACATTGGTGCGTAATATGCTCGGAAGCGGGGGATGGTGTGCTCGCCTTCTGAGTCTGACCAGTAGGCCGCTCCGTCCGCCTCTCCTGTGGCGACCGCGTTGTTTTGGGTCGGCCTCTGGGGTAAGATCACATGTCTAGGGGGGAGGTCCAAACAAAGGATCCGCTTCGGGAAAGACGTATTCCTGGTCGTAATGATGGTAAGTTGACATCGCTTTTATATCCAATAGTTCTTCCCGGCTATATGTTATAACACTTGAGATTTTCTGGGCTAACAATGTAAGAAATAATACATAAAAAAACAAATAACTGCATAGTTTTCTAAGGACCTGAAGCGAGGCGACCATCTCCGTAGGCGCCATCTTGAATGAACCCTATGTTCACCCATACACTCACTAGCCAAGGTAGCAGCAGGTACTGTAGCCTAGCGGTTAAGAAAGTTGGGCCGGTAACCAAAAGGTTGCTAGTTTGAATCCCTGAGGTGGCAAGGTGGAAAAAGCTGTCGTTCTGCCCTTAAGCAAGGCTGTTAACCCCCAAAAACTGTTCCCCGGGTGCTTTGGATGTCGATTAAGACCACCCCCAACACCTCTCTGATTCAGAGGATGCATTCAGTTGTGCAACTGACTAGGTATTACAATACTTGTTCACACTGACTGACAAATTATGAGTGGACTCTGGCCAATGAGTGATGTGAATATACCTACTGTATAGAGACTGTGGATTTAGTTACGTTTTTTAATTCGACCATTTAAAAAAATCAAGCAGACATAAAACTTAAAAGCCGTACATGCACATGAATAAAATCATCGAGGATAACACACAATAAAGTCTGGGACTTATTTCCATTGTGGTCCTCTTGAGACAAGATGGCCAGACAAGGTCGAACACAGTATGGCAGTGAAATAATAAAACAAAAACAGAGAAGAAGAACATCTATCTCATCATTCCAGTTACATTATAGGAGTTATTCATATGGGCACAGAGGACATCAAACATATTTTTACTTTATTTTTAAAGCTGTCCAGAGAGGACGTTGTTTTTATAGACAGAGGCAACTCATTCCATTCTGAGGCTCCAGTATACAAGAAAGTACCTTTCCCAGTATTACTCCTGAACCTGTATACGCACACATCAGCAACACCTGATCTGGTGCTGTGATTGTGTGCATCCCTAACACGAGGAAAGTAATCACTTAGATATCTGGGCGCAGGACCATAAATACTCCTGTAAACCAAATCTAGTCTAATCTGGGACACTCTAGCCTCAACAGGCAGCCAGTTTAGTTCCTGAAAGCAGCTCGTGCCTATGTGAGTACGTGGACTCACCTTCAGTACCACCCTGATCAACTTATTCTGGGCTATCTGGAGCTTCCCCTTCATAAATTTAGATAAGATAACATAAGACACCCACCTCTGATTTGCAAACCAACAGGTGTATCCCATCGATCTTCGGTAGTAGGCTTCGGACGTTTAAGTGAACAAAATGTAAGCCCTTCTTCCCAAAGGCCTCATTGAATTCCTGATCCACTTGTAACTCGCCTCCCACTGCGCTGCCATCTTCCCACTGCCCTGCCTCCGGTGGCCTCTCTGTCGCCATGGAGCACCCCTCCCCAGGTGCCACTCCATCGTCCTCACTACCGTGTCCCCCGTCACTCGACACTGGTTGCCTCCAATCCGCTGTGGATCCCCCCCTCCTCCGGGGCACTCTCCACCCTCGGTAAGTCCTCTGGTCTCACTCCACCTTCAATGCTCACACACCCCATGGGTACAGCACACCGACAGCAATGGTAAGCTTCATTGACCCCTTGCCCAAAGCTAGAATCGCTGCATTTTAAATGAATCCGCTGTGCGCATTCCAAACATACCAAAGCTTTGCTGTTACTCTTTTTGCGATTTCAGACTGGATTTCGATGATCGTTTTGGTTTGTGCCAAGGTGCTATGAAAGTTTGATATATAACATTCCTTCCAAATCCGAAGTGCTGGATGCCATCAAAAGTGTTTGCATGACTGAGAAGTTGCTGAGAATTTACTATTCTTTCATCTAAATAGCAGATGCAATTATTTCCAGTAACATTTAAAACAAACACAAAGTAAAAGTGCTGCCACCATGCCGAACTTGCCGGTCGCCATCTTGGGCAATGATACAGTACCTTCAGAAAATATTCACACCCCTTGACACATTTTGTTGTGAGATTAAAATTGATTTAATTGTCTCTTTTTTGCCAACAATCTACACAAAATACTCTGTCAAAGTGATATAATGTATTTATTTTTTGTTAATGGAAAATTAAACACTTATTGATTAGTTAAGTGCTTGACCTCAGCTGAATCTGGTAATGAATGGTGTGGTAGTTGAACAAGTTGAGGAGACAAAATTACTTGGTGTTACCTTAGATTGTAAACTGTCATGGTCAAAACATATAGATTCAATGGTTGCAAAGATGGGGAGAGGTCTAGCCGTAATAAAGAGATGCTCTGCTTTTTTGACACCACACTCCAAAAAGCAAGTTCTGCAGGCTCTAGTTTTGTCTAATCTTGATTATTGTCCAGTCGTGTGGTCCAGTGCTGCAAGGAAAGACCTAGTTAAGTTGCAGCTGGCCCAGAACAGAGCGGCACGTTTTGCTCTTAATTGTAATCAGAGGGTTAATATTAATACTATGCATGCCAGTCTCTCTTGGCTAAGAAATGAGGAGAGACTGACTGCATCACTTCTTCTTTTTATAAGAAACAATGTGTTGAAAATCCCAAATTGTTTGCATAGTCAACTTACATACAGCTCTGACACACACACTTATCCCATCAGACATGCCACCAGGGGTCTTTTCATAGTCCCCAAATCCAGAACAAATTCAAGAAAACATACAGTATTATATAGAGTCATTATTGCATTGAACTTCCTTCCATCTCATATTGCTCAAATAAACAGCTAACCTGGTTTCAAAAAACAGATAAAGCAACACCTCGCGGCACAATGCCTCTCACCTATTTGACCTAGATAGTTTGTGTGTATGCATTGATATGTAGGCTACGTGTGCCTTTTTAAAAATGTATGTAGTTCTGTCCTTGAGCTGTTCTTGTCTAATGATGTTCTGTATTATGTCATTCTGTATTGTGTTTCATGTTTTATGTGGACCCCAGGAAGAGTAGCTGCTGCTTTTGCAACAGCTAATGGGGATCCTAATAAAATACCAAATACCAATAGGTGCCCTTCTTAAAACCTACCTGGTCTTTGTGGTTGAATCTGTGCTTTAAATTCACTGCTCGACTTAGGGACCTTACAGATATTTGTATGTGTGGGGTACAGAGATTGGGTAATCATTTAAAAAGCACGTTAAATGCTATTATTTCAGTTCAGTCCATGCAACTTATTATGTGACTTGTTAAGCACATTTTTATTCACTAATGCCATAAAAAAGGTTGAATACTTATTGACTTCAACTTTTCATTTGTAAACTTTTGTAAACTTTTCTAAAACCAAAATTCCATTCTGACGTTATGGGGTATTCAGTGTAGATCAGTGACACAAAATCTGAATTTAATCAATTTTAAATTCAAGCTGTAACACAACAAAATGTGGAAAAAGTCAAGGGTTGTGAGTACTTTCTGAAGGCACTGTAAATGCATGTGTCTGGTGTGAGCCTGCTGGGAGTAGAAGAGAGAAACACAGAGGAAAAGAGAGAGAAACAGACTCGATGCCCCCGGGAGTCCAATGTGTGAAGGAGAGAGGGAGAAGTTGATGATGAGGCTCTTAATGATAATTACTAATTGCTAATTAGTAGGAGCTCCAAGTTAACAGGGACTGCAGGAGGAGGAGTTAGACGTTATGGACAAATCTGAAACTGTATCCCATTCTCTACCCATTCCTCTACTTGGCTTGTTAATGGTAGAGATGGCTACCCAGCAAACCGGGAACATTCTCAGAACATTAACTCAAATGTAATAGTTCTTTAAAGGTTCGCAGAATGTTTCATTAGGTTGTGGGAACAGACTGCTAAGAATATTGTGGGGACCTTACAAAAGATATGTTCCCAAAACACAAAAAAAACTGTCTAGTGTGCTGACACTAATTTTATATTTAAGTTTTACTTAATATTACCACAACATTCTAAGCTCCTTAACCCATAACAGTCTAAGCCCTGTCTAAGCCGGGGGAGGGTCATACCAAGGATCATTTAGCTATTTTAAGACCCATTGAAAAATAGAAAATAAATATATAAAACAATTATTTTATGAGAAATGTAAATTGGCCTTACTGCTATTAGGCCATACAAACGCATTGAATAACAGATTCATTACACGGAACAATAGATATTCCCCGAACCAAAAAAAAGCTGGTTTGTTTTGAAGTGCCTGCCCTATATCTGAGAGATATGAGGAAACATTTCTAATTATTTTTGTTTGTTTTTACACTTAACCCCTTGTTTTTAGCACTGAACAGTCTCCATATTTACTGTACTTCCATTCATTTTTTCAACTGGTACCAGTGGACCTTCAGATGAGTCTTCTGAGGCCTGTGGGCGTCCTAGAGCAAAACAAAGGGGTTATATTGTTTTCCACAGAGGGGTCATGTTAGTGTGTAGCCCAAACTGTTCGGAAGATACAGACAGAAGTTGGCAGATTGGCTGTACCGACTTCAGACGAGTCCCAAGATGCTGGTGGGCGTCATAGAGCAAAACAGAGAACGCCATTGTCTTCGTGAGAGTCCAATTTTTTTACCTATTAAAACATACAATCTACCTGCAGTGAAGCCGCTCAACATTTACATTACATTCAGTCATCTAGCAGACTCCCATCCAGAGCAACCCACAGGATCAACCAGGGTCAAGCGTCCCGCCCAAGGGCACATTGACAGATCTCCCACCAACTCAAATCGGGGACCCGAACCAGCGACCTATTGGCCACCGGCCCAAGCTCCCAACCGCTAGGCCACCGACCATCCAAGATCCACCACAGTTCCCCGAGAGCTGCCCCTCAACCAACCAAAAAACCACTCCCTCCACTCCCCAACCCCAAACCCCCCCCTCCCAAGCCACCATCCCCCAAGCATTCAACAAAATGAACAAAAGAGAAAAAAGAGAAAAACTACAACAGAAAACAACAAAGCAAAAACAATAGACATCAAGGACAAGAAAAATCTAAACAGCAAGTCCGACTGTATGCGTTTGAGTGCATGTGTTGCACTATATCAGTGTACACGTGTGCGTTTGAATGTGTGTGTGTGTGTGCATGTGAATGTGCGTACAAGCACCTGCGAGGCATCAACCTCAGGCAACAGGCATTGGATGTAACAGTGTTGCTCCTCAGTGTCATTCAAACATTTAGTTTTTTATTATTATTATTTTTAACTTTACAGTCATTCTATCCCCCACCCATCAAATTCACTCCCACTTGTCTCCAGTTCCACATCCAAACACTCAGTTTCCCTCAGCCCATCCCACCTACAGTTGTGGCCAAAAATATTGACACCCTTGCACTTCTTTCAAATAATGCACCATTTCTTCCAGAAAAATGTTGAAATTAAAAAAATATTTTGGTATCCACGTACAGTATCCGTCAAAAGTGTGGACACATTCAAGGGTTTTTCTTTATTTTTACTATTTTCTCATTGTAGAATAATAGTGAAGACATCAACAATCTATGAAATAACACATATGAAATCATGTAGTAACCAAGAAAGCGTTAAACATATCAAAATATATTTTAGATTTTAGATTCTTCAAGGTAGCCACCCTTAGCCATGATGATAGCTTTGCACACTCTTGGCATTCTCTCAATCAGCTTCAGCTGGAATGCTTTTCCAACTGTCTTGAAGGAGTTTTCACATAAACTGAGCATATTTTGGCTGCTTTTCCTTCATTCTACGGTCCAACTCATCCCAAACCATCTCAATTGGGTTGAGGTCGGGTGATTGTGGAGGCCAGGTCATCTGATACAGCACTCCATCACTCGCCACCAGTCTAATGTCCATTGCTCGTGTTTCTTGGCCCAAGCAAGTCTCTTCTTATTATTGGTGTCCTTTAGTGGTGGTTTCTTTGCAGCAATTTGACAATCAAGGCCTGATTCACGCAGTCTCCTCTGAACAGTTGATGTTGAGAAGTGTCTGTTACTTGAACTCTGTGAAGCATTTATTTGGGCTGCAATATCTGAGGCTGGTAACTCTAATGAACTTATCCTCTGCAGCAGAGGTAACTCTGGGTCTTCCTTTCCTGTGGCAGTCCTCATGAGATCCAGTTTCATCATAGTGCTTGATGGTTTTTGCGACTGCACTTGAAGAAACTTTCAAAGTTCTTGAAATTTTCCGTATTGACTGACCTTCATGTCTTAAAGTAATGATGGACTGTCATTTCTCTTTGCTTATTTAAGCTGTTGTTGCTGTAATATGAACTTGGTCTTTTACTAAATAGGGCTATCTGCTGTATACCACCCCTACCTTGTCACAACACAACTGACTGGCTCAAACGCACTAAGAAGGAAAGCAAGTTCACAAATTAACTTTTTACAAGGCACACCTGTTAATTGAAATGCATTTCAGGTGACTACCTCATGAAGCTGGTTGATATAATGCCAAGAGTGCCCAAAGCTGTCATTAAGGCAAAGGGTGGCTACTTTGAAGAATCTCAACTTTAAAATATTTTTACGTTTGTTTAACACTTTTTTGGTTACTACATAATTCCATATGTGTTATTTCACAGATTTGATGTCTTCACTATTATTCTACAATGTAGAAAATAGTCAAAATAAAGAAAAAAAACTTGAATAAGTAGGTGTGTCCAAACTTTGGTACTGTATATATGTCTATGGTTTGCAGTTGAACAAAACAAAAAATTCGGAATAATTTACTAAATGTTAGCTTTTTCCACAAAGACATCCTAAAATGGCACGGACAATATTATTGCCGCCTTCTAGAAGTAGTTCGAAATTATTAGAGTTCAAGCAGGTGATTCTCATTTACATTGGAATTGAACTCACCTGTGATGAGTTACAGGTGCCTGCAATATAAAAATCTGAGAAAAGTGTTCATTCTTCTGTTTTGTGTCACTGTGTGTATCGCAATGGAGAAAATAAAAAAAACAGAGAATTATCTGAGGAGGTCAGACACAAGATTTTAGCCAAGCATGGACAATCTCAAGGCTACAAGTCCTTCTCCAGAGACCTTGATGTTCCTGTTTCCACTGTACGTAATGTTTTCAAGGAATGTAAGGCCATGCCGCTGTAGCCAATCTCCCTGGACGTGGCCGCAAGAGAGAACTTGATGGAATATTGCAGCAAAAGGATTGTTTGAATGGTGGAGAGAGCACCTTGTCAACTGCCAGACAGATTCAAGCTGGCCCTCATACACAAGGTTCGACAGTTTCAACTCGTACCATCTGTCGCCAACTCAATGAAAGGGCCGTTATATGGTAGGAGACCCAGGAGGACCGCACTGCAATTTTTATTGAACCTTTATTTAACTAGGCAAGTCAGTTAAGAACAAATTCTTATTTACAATGATGGCCTACCGGGGAACAGTGGGTTAACTGCCTTGTTCAGGGGCAGAACGACAGATTTTTACCTTGTCAACTCGGGGATTCGATCCAGCAACCTTTCAGTTACTAGCCAAATTTGCCAAAACACACCTGAGCGTACCAAAATCCTTCTGGGAGAATGTGCTGTGGACAGATGAGACCAAATTAGAGGTTTTTGGTAAAGCACACCATCTCTATGTTTACAGAAAACAAAATGAAGACTTAAAAGAAAATAACAGCTTCCCTACAGTCAAACATGGAGGAAGTTGAGTGCTGTTTTGGGTTGCTTTGTTGTCTCTGGCACTGGGTGCCTTGAACGTGTGCATGGCATCATGAAATCAGGAGAATACGAAGGCATTTTGGAGTGCGGTGTCAGAAAGCTGTGTCTCCGTCGAAGGTCATGGGTCTTCCAGCTAGACGATGACCCCAAACAAACTTCAAAAAGCACCCAGGAATGCTCAAGACAAAACAGTGGACTGTTCTGAAGTGTCCAGCAATGAGTCCAGATCTAAATTCCAATAAACTTGTGGAGATCTGAAAACAGCAGTTGGGAGAAGGCACCCTTCAAATCTGGGAGGAATAGAGGAGTTTTCACAAGAGGAGTGGGCCAAGCTGCCAGTGCAGGAAGCTCATCGATGGCTATAGGAATTGCTTGATGTCAGTTATTTTGACCAAAGGCTGTACTACCAAATATTAAGTCAGTGTGTCAATTTTGTCAATGTCATTTTTTCTGATTTAATTGGATATATTAAGTTCTTAATCAAAAATGAAGGTTCTGTAATATTAACAGTGAAATAAAGAATGGTGGGGACCAAATTCCTTGGTTATTTTGAACTTATTTTTAGGGAAAATTGTGAGTTACTTCATAAAAGTGCAAGGATGCCAATATTTTTGGCCACAACTATCTTTGCTGGCCACCCTCTTTAGATTTCTACGCGCTATATCTATCTTCACTGTGTTGTGATGTTTAACATACATTTTTAATCTATCTAATCGAAAAGAATCCACAGATTGCGAGTTGAAAATAAATACTTTTACTAAGAGTGTTAGCATATTAGTTACCTGTATTTCCCTTGGTTATGTCTAAGAAGGCTAAAAAGGAAGCATGGAATTCTTGATTGGCCATAAAACCATGGCTATATACTGAAAAAAGAAAATGCATGATATCTCCACTGGTGGTGCAGTGAATAAAATACCTGGATTGGAAACTAAACATTGCAGGTTCCAACCCCACATGTGCAGATTGTCAAAATATGAAGTGTAAAAAATATAGTTCTTTTTGTATGATAAAATTCTGTTTAAATGTCCTATGAATGAAATTATGTGCAGATTGTCAACATATGATATGAAGTGTAAAAAATGTGGTTTGTTTGTATGATTAAATTATGTTCAAATGAAAATTTCCATTAAATCTGGAGAGAAATATAATGGGGATGTGTTCCAATCTGCTTTCGTATGCATTAAGGAGCTACACATTTGCATGTTGAGAATGTTGTAATATTAGATCAAACGTAAACATTTTCTAAATGTTCTGAGGATCTCCAAGATGAGGTAAAATGCATATTGCGTGAATATCAGTGGAATATTATGTTAAACCTAAAATAAATATACTATGTATGTCATAAAAACAGACTTATTTTGAAATTGTGGAACATTGTGCAACACGTGCAGAGACAGTCTGCAGAGTTCTGTCATGCTATCCAGGTCTGTGCCCAAACAGTTCGAGCTTCCACTTTTAAAAATCCACATTTCCAGAAATAAGTCTCTCACTGTTGCCGCTTGTTATAGGCCCCCCTCATCCCCCAGCTGTGCCCTGGACTCCATATGTGAATTGATTGCCCCCCATTAATCTTCAGAGTTCGTACTGTTAGGTGACCTAAACTGCGATATGCTTAACACCCCGGCCATCCTACAATCTAAGCCCTCAATCTCACAAATTATCAAGGAACCTACCAAGTACAACCCTAAATCTGTAAACACGGGCACCCTCATAGATATCATTCTGACCAACCTGCCCTCTAAATACACCTCTACTGTCTTCAACCAGGAACTCAGCGATCATTGCCTGCGTCTGTTATGTGTCAGCGGTCAAACGACCACCCCGCATCACTGTCAAATGCTCCCTAAAACACTTCAGCGAGCAGGCCTTTCTAATCGACCTGGCCCGGGTATCCTGGAAGGATATTGACCTCATCCAATCAGTAGAGGATAACTGGTTGTTCTTTAAAAGTGCTTTCCTCACCATCTTAAATAAGCATGCCCCTTTCAAAAAATGTGGAACTAAGAACAGATATAGCCCTTGGTTCACTCCAGACTTGACTGCGCTTGACCAGCACAAAACCATCCTGTGGCGTACTGCATTAGCATCGAATAGCCCCCGCGATATAAAACTTTTCAGGGAATTTAGGAACCAATATACACAGTCAGTTAGGAAAGCAAAGACTAGCGCTTTCAAACAGAAATTTGCGTCCTGTAGCACAAATTCCCAAAAGTTTTGGGACACTGTAAAGTCCATGTAGAATAAGAGCACCTCCTCCCAGCTGCCCACTGCACTGAGGCTAGGAAACACTCACCACCGATAAATCCACGATAATTGAAAATTTCAATAAGCATTTTTCTACGGCTGGCCATGCTTTCCACCTGGCTACCCCTACCCCGGCCATCAGCACAGCACCCCCCGCTGCAACTGGCCCAAGCCCCCCTCCCCCCGCTTCTCCTTCACCCAAATCCAGATAGTGGATGTTCTGAAAGAGCTGCAAAATCTGGACCCCTACAAATCAGCTGGGCTAGACAATCTGGACCCTGTCTTTCTAAAATCATCCGCCACAATTGTTGCAACCCCAATTACTAGCCTGTTCAACCTCTCTTTTGTATCGTCTGAGATACCTAAAGATTGGAAAGCTGTCGCGGTCATCTCACTCTTCAAAGGGGGAGACACTCTAGACCCAAACTGTTATAGACCTATATCCATCCTGCCCTGCCTTTCTAAAGTCTTTGAAAGCCAAGTTAACAAACAGATCACCGACCATTTCGAATCCCACTGTACCTTCTCCGCTATGCAATCTGGTTTCCGAGCTGGTCATGGGTGCAGACAAGAGACAGTACTGTGCAGCCGTCTTCATCGAACTGGTCAAGGCTTTCAACTCTGTCAATCCCTGCATTGTTATCGGCAGACTCAACAGCCTTGGTTTCTGAAATGACTGCCTCGCCTGGTTCACAAACTACTTCTCCGATTTCAGTGTGTCAAATTGGAGGGCCTGTTGTCCGTACCTCTGGCTGTCTCTATGGGGGTGCAACAGAGTTAAATTCTCACGCTCAAGGTCCTAAACAATATCATATCCACCATCGATAAAGGGAAGGAACTGTGCAGCCGTCTTCATCGACCTGGCCAAGGCTTTCGACTCTGTCATTCTTATCGGCAGCCTCAACAGCCTTGTTTTTTTTTGTTTTTTTTTAGTCATTTAGCAGACGCTCTTATACAGAGCGACTTACAGTAATGAATGCATACATTTCATACATTTTTTTTTTCTTCTGTGCTGGCCCCCCGTGGGAATCGAACCCACAACCCTGGCGTTGCAAACACCATGCTCTACAGGGAAGGCTCAAATGACTGCCTCGCCTGGTTCACCAACTACTTCTCAGATAGAGTTCAGAGTGTCAAATCGGAGGGCCTGTTGCCCGGACCTCTGGCAGTCTCTATGGGATGCCACAGGGTTCAATTCTCGGGTCGACTCT
The DNA here is from genome assembly GCF_901001165.1 of Salmo trutta. Taxonomy (NCBI): domain Eukaryota; kingdom Metazoa; phylum Chordata; class Actinopteri; order Salmoniformes; family Salmonidae; genus Salmo; species Salmo trutta. The sequence goes on along the minus strand of NC_042963.1, from coordinate 564,273 downwards.
TTTCTCTGTATATATCAATGATGTCGCTCTTGCTGCTGGTGATTCTCTGATCCACCTTTACGCAGACGACACCATTCTGTATACTTCTGGCCCTTCTTTGGATACTGTGTTAACAAACCTCCAAATGAGCTTCAATGCCATACAACACTCCTTCCGTGGTCTCCAACTGCTCTTAAATGCAAGGTAAACTAAATGCATGCTCTTCAACCGATTGCTGCCCGCCTGACTAGCATCACCACTCTGAACGGTTCCGACTTAGGATATGTGGACAACTACAAATACCTAGGTGTCTGGCTAGACTGTAAACTCTCCTTCCAGACTCACATTAAGCATCTCCAATCCAAAATTAAATCTAGAATCAGCTTCCTGTTTCGCAACAAAGCCTCCACTCATGCTTCTAAACATACCCTTGTAAAACTGATTATCCTACCGATCCTCGACTTCGGCGATGTCATTTACAAAATAGCCTCCAACACTCTACTCAGCAAATTGGATGCAGTCTATCACAGTGCCACCCATTTTGTCACCAAAGCCCCATATACTACCCACCACAGAGACCTGTATGCTCTCCTTGGCTGGTCCTCGCTGCATATTCGTCGCCAAACCCACTGGCTCCAGGTCATCTATAAGTCTTTGCTAGGTAAAGCATCGCCTTATCTCAGCTCACTGGTCACCATAGCATCACCCACCCATAGCACGCACTCCAGCAAGTATATTTCACTGGTCATCTCCAAAGCCAACTCCCCCTTTGGCCATCTTTCCTTCCAGTTCTCTGCTGCCAATGATTGGAATGAATGGAGACTTATATCTCTCTCACTAACTTTAAGCATCAGCTGTCAGAGCAGCTTGACTGTACGTTTGTTCATCCCATGTGTAACTCTGTTGTTGTTTTTGTCGCACTTCTTTGCTTTATCTTGGCCAGGTCGCAGTTGTAAATGATAAATTGTTCTCAACTGGCCTACCTGGTTAAATAAAGCTGAAATAAATAGAAAAATATAAAAAATTGTAGGCTTACCTGTTACAAGAAAAAAATTATGAAATGATAGGACTACATGCATTGTAAACGGCACTCCATGCTGAGATGGGCTGTCTGTCCCCAACATGAGCATTGATGATCATGATCATGCAGAGAGAAGAGCACAGAGAAGCAAGATTCAGACATTACATATAGTTTAACAGTTCCGTTTCGTTATATAAATAATTTATTTTTATTTACCGGTTTCTCACAGTTATTTATCTCAGGAAAAGGGAGTGGTTTTGGGTGGTAAATCTCTGTAAATGTTGGTAACCGGGTTCCTGCCATTCAAACCTAATACACACGCCTGCACATCCGCATGCATGTGTGCGCGCACACACACATGCACAAACAGACTTCCGTCCCCCTGGGAGATGAAAGAGTGGAGAACCAGCATGTCACCCAGCTGCTCCCCCAGCCCAGTGACGAGGCCCTCTGCTGGGATTCACGGCAGGAGATGCTCCCCTGGGCTGGAGCCCTTCTGGAGCCACCGACCTAGCAGAAGCACAGGATCAATGTGTTGGAGAAAATAGATCGGATACATAATAAAGTCAAGCTGTTCTTAGAGCTTAGAGGGTTGGGAGGCACTATAAGAGGAAATATACACGTTCAGGAATGTTGTACTATCACTGAAGTAGTGGATAGATGATCAATGTTAAACAATCAATGTACAATGAATTTTCAGCAAGTATCCCTCAGCCATCAACAAAGTGTTTGTACTTGCCCAAAGGAGGTCTGATATAGCTCCCCATGTATTATATAGTATACTACCCAGCAAACCAAAAGTGTTTCCCTAAAAGTTCCCAGAACATTCGTTAGGTCTCGGCAGATGTTTTCATTATACAAAAACAGTCCCGTGCTGATGATCACAGAACGTTTGTATAAAACATTCGCCTGATGTTGCAAGAACATTTCTAGCACACATTTTATCTTTAAAAGTTCCCAGAATGTTTCATTAGGTTGTGGGAACAGTCTGGTGAGAACATTGTGGGGACATTACAAAAAGTGCCCAAAACACCAAAACTGTGAAGTTGTGTGGTTTCTTTTAGGGTGTAAAAAACATTAACCTGCAAGCCTCCCCCTTTTTCCTCCAAACATAACGATAGTCATTATGCCAAACAGTTCTATTTTTGTTTCATCAGACCAGAGGACATTTCTCCAAAAAGTATGATATTTGTCCCCATGTGCAGTTGTAAACCGTAGTCTGGCTTTTTATGGCGGTTTTGGAGCAGTGGCTTCTTCCTTGCTGAGCGGCCTTTCAGGTTATATTGATATAGGACCCATTTCACTGTGGATATAGATACTTTTGTTTCCTCCAGCATCTTCACAAGGTCTACCATTTTTTTCTGAGGTCTTGGCTGATTTCTTTTGATTTTCCCATGATGTCAAGCAAAGAGGCACTGAGTTTGAAGGTAGGCCTTGAAATACATCCAATTTCACCTCCAATTGACTCAAATTATGTCAATTAGCCTATCAGAAGCTTCTAAAGCCATGAATTTTCCAAGCTGTTTAAAGGAACAGTCAACTTAGTGTATGTCAACTTCTGACCCACTGGAATTGTGATACAGTGAATTATAAGTGAAATAATCTGTCTGTAAACCATTGTTGGAAAAATGACTTAGTAGATGTCCTAACCTACTTGCCAAAACTATAGTTTGTTAACAAGAAATGTGTGGAATAGTTGAAAAACGAGTTTTAATGACTGCAACCTAAGTGTATGTAAACTTCCGACTTCAACTGTAGGTCTGTAACAATTTGGGTCTAGAGTGTTTCCGCCTTTGAAGAGGGGGATGACCACGGCCGCTTTCCAATCTTTCCGCTTTCCAACAGAGGAGGAGTAGGCTGAGGATACGGCTATGTATTTGCTTCAGTATAGCCTAGGCTACAGTAACATAAGGACCGAATGCACTTCTAATTTATACATCTCCATCTGGCTTTCAGGGGTCACCATATTCTTTTCTTGTAAAGATGTATTTTTATATTTATTGCAGCTGCAGAGTTTAAAACAGCCTATCACTATTGTTCCGATGAATTAGAGTATGGGCAAGCAGTCTTTCTCTCTTTCCATCAATTCCATTCAAATTGCATCCAAAATAGATAATCCTGTTCAAGATTGACATATATACTGTATATATATATATATATATGTCCTAGCCTACCTCTTTCAGGTAATACATTCAATGCAGTATTAGCCTGATATTTAGCTAATGAATGATGGGTTATGCATAATAATACTCCAATTTATAGCCTCTGTCTGTGCAATACGCACGCACCTGTGCTCCGCTGGCCTCTCTCTTTAAAAAACACTCCTTAGCTCTTGGAGTCCCATGCAAGAAAAGCTAGACTAGAATAGCTTGCTTGATATTATTTTTGTGCATTTCTTACACCAATAGGATATTCAAAGAGGGAAGCAAGCACTTGTTTGCTGAATGTTAAATACAGCAGCCGATAGAACTCAGGAGTAGTTTAAAAGAAGAGCGAACTCGTGAAGGCGGTACCCTATAGCAGCTTCAGCTTCAGACCCATAACCATTCAATCTTCTCGAAGAGAAGTGAAAGCCTTCTGTATCTAATTCTATTCCTATATTATTCAAGCATGTCATTAGAATGATGAAGATAAGGACAACAAAACTTATTTAATTGAACTGTTGAATGCGAGAAAGGAATGAAGCAGCAATAGAGAGAGAAAGAGGAGGTAGGCTAATAACATTAGGGGAAATATTATGAAAGGTAGCCTATATATGCGCCACCCAACTAATTATGCAAACAGGCCCTTTTATATTTAAAAATGAAATTCTAATTTGCTGGCCTATACTTGTAACTTTGTAGGCCGCGTTTACTGCACAAGAATTGCATGTTCTCTCAGCTTTATCATGGTTTGAACAAGGTGCATAATTCCAGTCATATAATACAGTACAATACAACACAGTACAGTAACACAGTTCACACTCAAAAAGATTAGCCTATTTACCCAAGAGAGCATATAGCTAGCTACATCTATGGGCTTTTATGTTTTTCTGTTGTGCGTAATGCGCAGTAGCCTATATATCATATACAGTGCATTCGGAAAGTATTCAGACCCCTTGACTTTTTCCACATTTTGTTACCTTATAGCCTTATTCTAAAATGTACATTTACATAAGTATTCAGACCCTTTACTCAGTACTTTGCGATTACAGCCTCGAGGCTTCTTGAGTATGACGCTACAAGCTTGGCACACCTTTATTTGGGGAGTTTATCCCATTCTTCTCTGTATATCCTCTCCAAGCTTTGTCAGGTTGGATAGGGAGCGTCACTGCACAGCTGTTTTCAGGTCTCTCCAGAGATGTTCGATTGGGTTCAAGTCCAGGCTCTGGCTGGGCCACTCAAAGACATTCCGAGACTTGTCCCAAAGCCACTCCTGCGTTGTCTTGGTTGACTTTAACATTAATCTGAAGACTGTTATTTATCCAATTAACTAACTATGTTTAATTGTTACCCGATTTAAAATAATCATGTAACAATTAACTCATTAGGATCTGGGACATCTGCAAAAACCTTGCATCTGCAAAAGCCCAAGCCTTACTTATGATTCAGTTCTACACAAATTGGTTAAATTATTTATTTACTAGCTAATTAAATGGGAACACAAGATAAACATACACACTTTGCACCGGTTATTGACAACATGGCTGCTTGATAAAGAATTGATGGAGAGGGAGAGAGAGAGAAGGACAGAGATACTTAACATTGGTACATTCAGAAACTACTCTCACCTACAGTAACCATATACTTTACACACAAATAGCAGCCCGCTTTGAATAAGAAATCATGAATGTATTTATGTGAAATACCTGGGTTTGCCAGGGATCTGTCGGTGTACAGGGTAGCCTTGGACAGTGGGATGGGCCATTTCTCGGCACGCTTGTAAGGCTCTGATTGTCCAAAATGGTTCCAACAAGTCTTCTATTGTTGTACTTCTTTGTAGTTGTCCGGTATCCGGTGACTTGTCGTGTAGTCCTGAACAGAACTACAGAGTTGAATTTCCTTCTATTCACTCTTGAAAAGGATTCTTTGAAGATAGGCTTGCCAGCCATATCGATGGTTTGACCAGAGTAACAGGATGGTCCTACTTAAATTCCCTTACGAAGAAACTTTACTTAGGACAGCTAATCAGCCGTACCAGTGATTGTCCGGGAGGGGAGTTTATCGTCTCCACCTCATTTTGAGATTCAAAGTTCATACCACTTTAAACGTTCAGCTGCACATTTTTCTGGTCTGATGTGTTTTTCTTAACCCATCATTTATACAGTTTGCTCAAAAGGGGCGGTTCCGGCAGGCTGGCATGCTCCCTGACCTCACTCCAGGCGGTAACTACTCACTGTGCAAAGTTTATGGAAAACAATTCTGTTATAGCTTCTCAAATCACATCCCTCTCTTAAAACCTGTTGGGATAGGGGGCAGTATTTGCACGGCCGGATAAAAAACGTACCCGATTTAATCTGGTTACTACTCCTGCCCAGTAACTAGAATATGCATATAATTGTTTGATTTGGATAGAAAACACCCTAAAGTTTCTAAAACTGTTTGAATGGTGTCTGTGAGTATAACAGAACTCATATGGCAGTCAAAACCCTGAGACAAATCCTGACAGGAAACTGAAATCTGATGTGTGCATATCACTTCAAACATTTGCCATTGAAACACACAGGGGCTTATGAATCATTTAGCACTTCCTAAGGCTTCCACTAGATGTCCCCAGTCTTTACAAAGTGGTTTGAGTCTCCTACTATCAAAACTGACTGAAAGAGAGGCTGTGGAAAGTGGTCACAGGTGGAGGGCCATTTACCATTATGACGCGGCCGCCCATGGCTACCCTCCCCTTTCGAAACGTTTTGAAAGACAATGCAAACGTCCCCATGGAATATTATTGAAGCTCTGGTTGAAAAAGGCCCTAAAGATTTATGTTATACAACGTTTGACATGTTTGAATGAACTTAAATATTATTTTTTTGTACATTCGTGACGACAAGTCCGACTCACCACGGTACATTTTCAGTAGCCTTCGGAGCGCGCTAACAATTGGGACATAAATGATTAACTTTTTCGAACAAAACTACATTTGTTATGGACCTGGGATTCCTGGAAGTGCTTTCTGATAAAGATAATCAAAGGTAAGGTTTTATTTACAATAGTATTTTTGATGGTTGATCGTTCCAAGATGGCTCCAACATGTATAGCCTAGCCTATTTTGCTGGGCATACCACGTCGTTTATTGCAAAGTGTGATTTCCCAGTAAAGTTATTTTTAAATCTGGCAAAGCGGTGGCATTCAAGACATGTTAATCTATAAGTCTTTGAATGACAATATTAAATTTTAACAATGTTTTCGAATAGTAATTTTGTAAATTGTAGCGCTGATTCACCGAGGGAAAAGATTTTCTGAATGTCACGTGCCGATGTTTTTATATATAAATATGAACTTTATCGAACAAAAAATGCATGTATTGTGTAACATGATGTCCTAGGATTGTCATCTGATGAAGATTGTCAAAGGTTAGTGCTGCATTTAGCTGTGTTTTGGGTATTTGTGATGCATCTAGTTGCTTTGAAAATGGCTGTGTGATTATTTCTGGCTGGGGTCTCTCCTAACATAATCTAATGTTTTGCTTTTGCTGTAAAGCCTTTTTGAAATCGGACAACGTGGTTCGATTCAGGAGAGGTGTATCTATAAAACGGTGTAAAATAGTCAAAATAGTGTTTGAGAAATTGAAGTTATAGCATTTATGAGGTTTTGCATTTAGCGCGACGCGATTCCACTGGCTGTTGATTAGGGTGGGACGCAAGCGTCCCACTGGCCCAGACAGGGTAACAAAGCACTTTCATAATTTTTCACATTACGTGCACAACACATAGTATGGAATCTTCATATATGTAGTGGGTATACTTTCCAAGTTACAGTATTTTCTTTATAACATTTTTAATTACATCACAAATTAACAACCAAAAAGTACATTAGTGTTCTACAGATCGCCTCTGATCATTACCCACGTTCTATGTTAGAAATTATTGTTCCAGTATTCGCTTTTGAACATGTTAGTTTCAGTGGGAAGAAGTCTGTTGAAACAAAGTACAGTCGTGGCCAAAAGTTTTGAGAATGACACAAATATTAATTTTCACAAAGTCTGCTGCCTCAGTTTGTATGACGGCAATTTGCATATACTCCAGAATGTCATGAAGAGTGATCAGATGAATTGCAATTAATTGCAAAGTCCCTCTTTGCCATGCAAATGAACTGAATCCCCAAAAAACATTTCCACTGCATTTCAGCCCTGCCACAGCTGACATGTCAGTGATTCTCTCATTAACACAGGTGTGAGTGTTGATGAGGACAAGGCTGGAGATCACTCTGCCATGCTGATTGTATTCGAATAACAGACTGGAAGCTTCAAAAGGAGGGTGGTGCTTGGAATCATTGTTCTTACTCTGTCAATGGTTACAATGGTTACCTGCAAGGAAACACGTGCCGTCATCATTGCTTTGCACAAAAAGGGCTTCACAGGCAAGGATATTGCTGCCAGTAAGATTGCACCTAAATCATCCATTTATCGGATCATCAAGAACTTCAAGGAGAGTGGTTCAATTGTTGTGAAAAAGGCTTCAGGGCGCCCAAGAAAGTCCAGCAAGCGCCAAGACCGTCTCTTAAAGTTGATTCAGCTGCGGGATCGGGGCACCACCAGTACAGAGCTTGCTCAGGAATTTGCTGCAGGCAGGTGTGAGTGCATCTGCACGCACAGTGAGGCGAAGACTTTTGGAGGATGGCCTGGTGTCAAGAAGGGCAGCAAAGAAGCCACTTCTCTCCAGGAAAAACATCAGGGACAGACTAATATTCTGCAAAAGGTACAGGGATTGGACTGTTGAGGACTGGGGTAAAGTCATTTTCTCTGATGAATCCCCTTTCCGATTGTTTGGGGCATCCGGAAAAAAGCTTGTCCGGAGAAGACAAGGTGAGCGCTACCATCAGTTCTGTGTCATGCCAACAGTAAAGCATCCTGAGACCATTCATGTGTGGGGTTGCTTCTCAGCCAAGGGAGTGGGCTCACTCACAATTTTGCCTAAGAACACAGCCATGAATAAAGAATGGTATCAACACATCCTCTGAGAGCAACTTCTCCCAACCATCCAGGAACAGTTTGGTGACAAACAATGCCTTTTCCAGCATGATGGAGCACCTTGCCATAAGGCAAAAGTGATAACTAAGTGGCTCAGGGAACAAAACATCAATATAGATGACCTTAATCCCATTGAGAACTTGTGGTCAATCCTCAAGAGGCGGGTGGACAAACAAAAACCCCAAATTCTGACAAACTCTAAGCATTAGTTATGCAAGAATGGGCTGCCATTAGTCAGGATGTGGCCCAGAAGTTAATTGACAGCATGCCAGGGCAGATTGCAGAGGTCTTGAAAAAGAAGGGTCAACACTGCAAATATTGACTCTTTGCATCAACTTCATGTAGTTGTCAAAAGAAGCCTTTGACACTTATGAAATGCTTGTAATTATACTTCAGTATTCCATAGTAACATCTGACCAAAATATCTAATGACACAGAGGCAGCAAACTTTGTGGAAATTAATATTTGTATCATTCTCAAAACTTTTGGCCACGACTGTATGTATTGGATAATGGAACAATCATTTGGGCTTTTTTGGGCTTGGGATTATAAAATGTATTTTTAATGTAGGGCTCATAAAATGTATTTCATGTATGGCTCATTAGGCTCAGGGAGCATCAGGCTTGAATTTTAGGTCAAAGCTCTAATCAATTCCAGATATTGGCCTATTTATATGCTTTTGAATGACACTTCCGGTTTTGGCGGGAAATACCGAGTTGCCTGGGCGAAAGGTGATTCTCCAGGATGGAGAATTTGTAAAATACTGGGAACATATTCAACCCTAGTGTGTATGTCATCTCCCAGGGGTGAATAAGGGTCTGGCTGGCATGTGTGTTTGATTTGGTAGCTTGACCTTGTGACTGGAGGCTGTAAACACAGTATGTGGCTCTTAGTGTGTATTTGTGTTTACATAATGTGTGTGTATCTATAGTGTGCACATTCATTTTATAGCACACAAGTGGCCAATATCTAACCCAGTATCTGGTGACTGTAAATCTTCTTTACCTGTAGGTGACTGCTGCTTGAGGGTGAAGGGATGCATTAAGTGCCATTCCAACCACACACGTAAGCAAACTACTAGAGTGTGAGGGTAGTAAGGAAACCGCCCAGGATGTAGTAGCTCTCTCTCTAGCTGAAAGGCATCTAGTCTCATGCTCTCCACTGAGTCCCCTTTTCTTAATGTAAACTCTGCATTCCAGAGGCATTGTGTGGGTCTCTCCCTAAAGCACACAGCCCCAGGTCCCAGGCCTGTTCTGATCTTATCCACAGTGAAGTGTTGCCATTGTGTAATTACGTAATGCAGCTCCTGTCTCTGTGTTCTACACATTTAGAGCACATCAGGGGGATGCCCTTCAGATACTGAAACTATGAGATACTGTACTGACTGATTCACATTTCAGAGTATTTTCCTACTGGATTCACTCTTCCGGTAAGGTACTGATATCTCACTGTACTACAACCTCAACTGCTGCAGGGGCCATCCCTTAAGGATGTCTCTCACTGTACTGGCCTAAACACATTGATAATATGACACTACCTCACAGAGTTCTTTCCTATGGGCTACACTCTTCTGATCACACACACACACACACACACACACACACACACACACACACACACACACACACACACACACACACACACACACACACACACACACACACACACACACACACACAAGAAAACAGCTCAGTTAGGTGTCAATAGCTGCCACACCGGATTGAAATGAATAATTTTTACATTTTAGTCATTAAGCAGACGTTCTTATAAAGAGCAACTTACTCAAGGGCACATCAACCGATATTTCACTTAGTCGGCTCAGGGATTCAAACCAGCAACCTTCCTGTTACTGGCCCAAAACTCTTAAGCTCTTCACCTGCCACCCTAGATCTAATCATGAATATCTTTATGACACCAGCTTTGATGCTCAGTGCAGGACTCAGTGTGTTTGCAAAGACAGTGCAGTATAAAGATGGGCAGAAACTGACATGTTTTCATTTTCATCAGGAAATAACTTTATATTGAAGGAGTGCCTTTGATTTGATGGCCTGCACATGCGCAGTTCAGCACAAGAAAACATTAGACCTGATGAAATGTTTCAGCGCATGAGCTTAGATAGCCAACGTAGCCATGACATCGCCTACAAGGGTGATCAGGGATTTCTATTTCTAATAAATGGTTAAATGTACAAGTGGTGTTTCCTTTCTGAAATTAGGTTTAGCAGAGAGAGGGAGGAAACGTGGCAGATTGAGAGTAGAGGAAGGGGCAAAGAGAGTTGGGGGGATGTGGGATGGATAAGGGGGAGAAGGAGATGAAGGGGGAGAGAAGGAGGGGAGAGAGAGATTGGTAGGTGATTAGTATGCTGGTGCAGTACCACTTCTCTCTGCATCTCTCTCAATTGAGGGCAGGAGGAGATGTGATATGACACGCAAGAAGCTGCTAACAGAGCCACAAACATGTACATGCACACACACACATTAGTGCCACTATTCATTCATACATCAATGCCACAGAAATCTGGACACATATAATACATTCAATTATATCATGTTTTAATCACATAACTTCAATGTCAAGTAAACGGTCAAATATACACCAGATTCTCAGACTATTAAATCAACTGTTGATAATTGCTGCAAATAGTTACATTACATTAAATTAACCAAATGAAATAGCAGACCTACAGTATAAAAATCAAGTTCCCTTTATCAGCATGTGGAATTGTATAAGGGAGAAGAAAAGGAAATGAGAGGGATATAGGAGGTTACTGTAGGAGAGGGGGAGGAGAAGGCATGAGAATAAGGATAAGTGAGGGAAAAAAGTATTTGATCCCAGGCTGATTTTGTGCGTGTGCCCACTGACAAAGAAATGATCAGTCTATAATTTTAATGGTAGGTTTATTTGAACAGTGAGAGACAGAATAACAACAAAAAAATCCAGAAAAGCGCATGTCAAAAATGTTATAAATTGATTTGCATTTTATTGAGGGAAATAAGTATTTGACCCCCTCTCAATCAGAAAGATTTCTGGCTCCCAGGTGTCTTTTATACAGGTAACGAGCTGAGATTAGGAGCGCACTCTTAAAGGGAGTGCTCCTAATCTCACCTTGTTACCTGTATAAAAGACACCTGTCCACAGAAGCAATCAATCAGATTCCAAACCCTCCACCATGGCCAAGACCAAAGAGCTCTCCAAGGATGTCAGGGACAAGATTGTAGACCTACACAAGGCTGGAATGGGCTACAAGACCATCGCCAAGCAGCTTGGTGAGAAGGTGACAACAGTTGGTGCGATTATTCGCAAACGGAAGAAACAAAAGAACTGTCAATCTCCCTCGGCCTGGGGCTCCATGCAAGATCTCACCTCGTGGAGTTGCAATGATCATGAGAACGGTGAGGAATCAGCCCAGAACTACACGGGAGGATCTTGTCAATGATCTCAAGGCAGCTGGGACCATAGTCACCAAGAAAACAATTGGTAACACTACTCCGTGAAGGACTGAAATCCTGCAGTGCCCGCAAGGTCCCCCTGCTCAAGAAAGCACATATACATGCCCGTCTGAAGTTTGCCAATAAACATCTGAATGATTCAGAGGACAACTGGGTGAAAGTGTTGTGGTCAGATGAGACCAAAATGGAGCTCTTTGGCATCAACTCAACTCGCCGTGTTTGGAGTAGGAGGAACACTACCTATGACCCCAAGAACACCATCTCCACCGTCAAACATGGAGGTGGAAACATTATGCTTTGGGGGTGTTTTTCTGCTAAGGGGACAGGACAACTTTACCGCATCAAAGGGACAATGGACGGGCCATGTATCGTCAAATCTTGGGTGAGAACCTTCTTCCCTCAGCCAGGGCATTGAAAATGGGTCGTGGATGGGTATTCCAGCATGACAATGACCCAAAACATACGGCCAAGGCAACAAAGGAGTGGCTCAAGAAGAAGCACAGGTCCTGGAGTGGCCTAGCCAGTCTCCAGACCTTAATCCCATAGAAAATCTGTGGAGGGAGCTGAAGGTTCGAGTTGCCAAATGTCAGCCTCGAAACCTTAATGACTTGGAGAAGATCTGCAAAGAGGAGTGGGACAAAATCCCTCCTGAGATGTGTGCAAACCTGGTGGCCAACTACAAGAAACGTCCGACCTCTGTGATTGCCAACAAGGGTTTTGCCACCAAGTACTAAGTCATGTTTTGCAGAGGGGTCAAATACTTATTTCCCTCATTAAAATGCAAATCAATTTATCAAATTTTTGACATGTTTTTCTCGATTTTTTTGTTGTTATTCTGTCTCTCACTGTTCAAATAAACCTACCATTAAAATTATAGACTGATCATTTCTTTGTCAGTGGACAAACGTACAAAATCAGCAGGGGATCAAATACTTTTTTCCCTCACTGTAATTAAATGGAACATTCTTCCCACAAATCTTACAGGTAGAATAAACCTCTTCAGAAATGGCATGGCTCAAAAACGTTTTATATTTATTCTTGGTAATACCAATTACCCCACCAAAGAGATTTGTTTAAACAAGTATATTCGCTCATGAAATACATTAATATGGGCAAATAAAACTCATAGAATAAAAAGGAAAGTTTTACATCTTCCTAATTCTGAAGGTGGTTTATATGGTATTAACCTTTCAGACATGGAATTGTATAAACTCGCCACCAAGGCTTTTACTTGCAACATACAGTTAAATACACTAAAGAGGAACAATGAGTACATATTGAAGATGCGTATGCTCATCCCCAGAATATTTTTACGTGTCTATTTTCAAAAGATAAAGGTAAGAACATTAACAACTTCATAGTTAATAACACAATTTAATTGTATCTTTATTTAACTAGGCAAGTAAGTTAAGAACAAATTCTTATTTTCAATGACGACCTACCAGTTAACAGTGGGTTAACTGCCTTGTGCAGAACGACAGATTTTTTTACCTTGTCAGCTCAAGGATTCAATCCAGCAACCTTTCAGTTACTGGCCTAACGCTCTAACCACTAGGCTACCTGCCGCCCCCCTATAACATTATAGAAGAAGATGAAACGGATTCTAAAAGAACCAATATCACTCCCTAAAAAAACAACCTTGGATAGCTTTCACAGATACATTGGTTCACATGGAAAACTAAAGGCATAAAAACCGTAAATGACTTGGCAATAGGAAATACATGTATTTCCATGACAGAATTAAAAAGCAACTTTGGACTGACAAATGTAGATATTTTCAAAAACGTAAAAGTTTCATATCACAAAATGTTGAAATCTTTTGTTTATAACATCTATGTTGAAGGACTCCTCTTTGAGTCAGAAAATGGTATTTATATGATAGGTACGATATAGAAAACTTTGCAGAGAGCATATCCGATTTACAATCTCTTAGAAAAAAATATAAACTGTTGGAACCAAGACTTAAAAATAACTGATATTGGCACAAGATGGAGGGAATGTTGGAACATAACTAACAAAATTACAGTTAAAGAAAATGTATGCTTAATCCAGTATAAACTAATGTATAGAATTTGTTACACGAGACAGAATTCACAAATTCTACAGCACAAAGGCAGTCATGTCTTAAGGTTAAAACGAACAATGACTCAATAATACATGCCTTCTGGGAATGCTGTAAAGTCCAAAAGTTTGCTGTCAGAAGTATTTCAATGTAAATGTACATTTAATCTGTCTGTCTGCATATTTCAAGAGATAGCATATGAGGGTGCAATTAGATACCCGATGGGTTGGACGATACTTTCACACCAATCATCTTGGAAAAAACGTATACATCAAAACTAGAAATCAACCAATCGTCCATCGTTAACACAATGGAAAGGTGAGATGCTTTATCATCTAAATGTTGAAATTGTGTGGGCGACGGAGAGAAACAAAATAGTGCAGTTTGAGGCCATGTGGAAGAGAGTGGTGCGGGTGCTGGAGATGGGGGTGTGAGCAGGTGGGTCTGGGCAGGTGTGACGCTGTTGATGTTTGTGCTGTATGCTGTCGTTTGTATGTGTATGTTTTGCTTTGTTTGAAAAATAGATATGTTACAAAAAAAAGATTTATGAAATGCCAGATCTAGTTTATGTACAGAATGCTTAACATTTCTATTCTATTCGTGCTCAGCATTCTTCTCCAAATGATTATAGATTGTGTGGTTGCGTGTGTGTTGGATTGTACTGACATAGACAGATGGATTGTATTTTAAAACATCAAGGTTGTTCAGTTACTGTTCAGCTTTCCAATATAATCTGTTACAGGTCAAAAAACGAGTACATTCATTTTAAGTTACACTCTCACACACACACACACACACACACACACACACACACACACACACACACACACACACACACACACACACACACACACACACACACACACACACACACACACACACACACACGCACGTTAGTTTTACTATCCTTGTGGGAACCAAACAATTGATTCTCACTCCAAATTTTCCTTGTTTTACTATCCATGTGAGGACTTCTGGTCCCCACAAGGATAGTGAAGGGATATTGCCGAATAGTATGATCAGCTAGTATGTCACCCTTGTAGAATGTTAGCTCTGTAGAATATGGCCATGTATAGTCTTGTATAATCTACACCATTCATGCCTTAATGTCCTGTACATGAATTTCTTCGATGTCCTGTACATGCAAGTCCCTTGGAAGTACACCAGGCAATCCTATAAATCCAAAGAGGCCCTGTACACTGTAGTATGTGTTATATAAGTATTACGTTTGCAAGTCGTGTCTGTAGACACCATGTTCTTCTACAGCACTTTGTCTTAAGCTAAGTGAACAATCACTCTCTTGGGATGTAAGTGCACTTTATATGAACTCGGTTGTTAGCTGGTGGAACATCAGTGTTAGAATGTCCCCTCTTCCTAAGACAAGGAACAGATGGTCAATGTATACATTATAGACATTGGAGCCTGTTGTGATTTATGCTTGGGTTCATGCACCAACCCACACGATGAAGGGAGATGTGACGCTCGTCGTAATGAGTAGACCAAGGTGCAGCGTGTCGAGTGCTCATGATGAATACTTTATTTTAACTCAGAACACTATACAAAAAAAACAACCGAAAAACGAATGTGACGTTCTACAGGCTACTAAGCTATGCAAAAACAAGATCCCACAAACCCAGGTGGAAAAAAAAACTACTTAAGTATGATCTCCAATTAGAGACAACGAGGACCAGCTGCCTCCAATTGGAGATCATCCCAAAAAAACAACATAGAAATAGAAAACTAGAACCTAAACATAGAAATACAAAACATAGAAAAACACCCCCTGTCACGCCCTGACCACTCTACCATAGAAAATAACAGCTTACCATGGTCATGACGTGACAAGAGAGCCTTTTCAATAAGTACTAAGTTCAGATGAAGGCTCAATGAATTGTGCACTGTAAATGCTATTTCCACGACCGGTCGTTATTAAATATTCTAAACTTGATTAAAGTATTTTTGTCATTTTGTTCTCAATTATATTCATACCATCCATTTGAGAGAACAGTTCATTAGTAAAAAACAAAACACACACACACACATAATCTCTCTTTTTTCTTTCATTCTCTCTATCTGAGCTGTTGTATTCCTATACAGTGCCTTCAGAAAGTATTCGCACCCCTTGACTTTTTCCACATTTTGTTGTGTTACAGCCTGAAATTAAGATTTTGTGTCAATGGTCTGCACACAATATCCCATAATGTTAAAGTGGAATGAATTTACAAAATATTTTAAAAGCTGAAATGTCTTGACTCATTAAGTATTCATAACAGGATGCAACCACCACCATGCTTGAACATATGAGGAGTGGTACTCATTGTTGTGTTGGATTTGCCTCAAACATAACACTTTGTATTTATGACATAAAGTTAATATCTATGCCACATTTTTTTTGCAGTATTGTGGAGTAACTACGAATGTGTTGAGCCATCCTCAGTTTTCACATATCATAGCCATTAAACTTTGTGACTGTTTTAAAATCACCATTGGCCTCATGGTGAAATCCATTCCTTCCACTCCACCAACTGGGTTAGGATGGACGATTATATCTTTGTACACGACTGGGTGTATTGATAAACCATCCAAATCTTAATGAATAACTTCACCATGCTCATATTCACAGTCTTTTTTTTTACCCATCTACCAATAGATGTCCTTCTTTGTGGGGCATTGGAAAACCTCCTTGGTCTTTGTGGTTGAATCTGTGCTTGAAATTCACTACTTGAATGGGGGCCCTTACAGATAATTGTATGTGTTGGGTATAGAGATGGGTTAGTCATAAAAAAATTATGATAAATACTATTATTGCACACAGAGTGAGTCCATGCAACTTATTATGTGATTTGTTAAGCAATTTTTACTCCTGAACTTATTTAGGCTTGCCATAACAAAGGGATTGAATACTTATTGACACCACTGAGCACCACATCATTTCAACCTGGATAATTGGGTAATATTTGGTTAAGACGTTGATCATTGAGATTACAACCTATATTCACCCACTCAAAAAGATAGACAGAAGTTACTTGAATTTCCAATGTGTTATCTTTAGGCCTTCAACCATCTACAAGTGCAAACAAATTGCAATGAATTTTTTTCTTCCAATTTTTGGTTTAGTTGTCACCCAAAAGTGCATCACTGCGCTTCAATCATTTAAAAGCACAGCAATGTTCAAATCGGAACACAATGTCAGATATTCTGTTTATTTATACAACAGATTAATGTGTTATCACTGTGCTTCATTTAAGAGAAATAACAAACGACCTGGTTTGCGGTTGAGAACACGTTAAAAGTACTGTACCAGTCAGAAGTTTGGACACACCTACTCATTCAGGGTTTTTCTTTATTTTTACTATTTTCTACATTGTAGAATAATAGTGATGACATCAAAACTATGAAATAACACATATGGAATCATGTAGTAACCAAAAAATTGTTATACAAATCAAAATATATTTTATATTTGAGATTCTTCAAAGTAGCCATCCTTTGCCCTGATAACAGCTTTGCACACTCTTGGCATTCTCTCAACCAGCTTCACCTGGAATGCTTTTCCAACAGTCTTGAAGGAGTTCCCACATATGCTGAGCACTTGTTGGCTGCTGTTCCAACACTTTGCAGTGCAACTCTTCCCATGCCATCTCAATTGGGTTGAGGTCGGGTGATTGTGGAGACCAGGTCATCTGATGCAGCACTCCATCACTCTCCTTCTTGGTCAAATAGCCCTTACACAGCCTGAAGGTGTGTTGGGTCATTGTTCTGTTAAAAATCAAATCATAGTCCCACTAAGCGCAAACCAGATGGCTGGAGTATTGCTGCAGAATGCTGTGGTAGCTATGCTGGTTAAGTGTGCCTTGAATTCTAAATAAATCACCAACAGTGTCACTAGCACCCCCACACCATCACACCTCCTCCTCCATGCTTCAAGGTGAGAAACACATGCGGAGATCATCCATTCGCCTACTCTGCGTCTCACAAAAAAATCTCAAATGTGGATTAATCAGACCAAAAGACAGATTTTTCCCGGTTTAATGTTCATTGCTTGTGTTTCTTGGCCCAATCAAGTCTCTTCTTCGTATTGGTGTCCTTTAGTAGTGGTTTCTTTGCAGCAATTCAAACATAAAGGCCTGATTCACGCAGTCCCCTCTGAACAGTTTATGTTGAGATGTGTCTGTTGCTTGAACCCTGTGAAGCATTTATTTGGGTTGCAATTTCTGAGGCTGGTAACTAATGAACTTGACCTCTGCAGCAGAGATAACTCTGGGTGTTCCTTGCCTGTGGCGGTCCTCATGAGAGTCAGTTTCATCAACGCTCTCAATAGTTTTTGCGATTGCACATGAAGAAACTTTTCTTGAAGTGTTCCGGATTGACTGACCTTCATGTCATAAAGTAATGATGGACTGTCGTTTGTCTTTACTTATTTGAGCTGTTTTTGCCATAATATGGACTTGGTCTTTTACCAAATAGGGCTATCTTCTGTATATCTTGTCACAACATAACTGATTGTCTCAAACGCATTAAGAAGGAAAGAAGTTCCACAAATTAACTTTTAACAAGGCACACCTGTTAATTGAAATGCATTCCAGGTGACTACTTCATGAAGCTGGTTTAATTAATACCAATAGTGTGCAAAGCTGTCATCAAGGAAAATGGTGGCTACTTTGAAGAATCTCAAATATAAAATATAGTTTGATTTGTTTTACACTTTTTTTGGTTACTACATTGAATGTTACACTAGTTTGTAAGATAATCCTAACTTTAGGCTATTTACTGTATTACAAAAGTAATATCAAAAAGGAGTATGTTTGGTTGATAACGCAACCAAATATCAACATTTAAAGTATATTTTTTATACTGCTTGGATAGTTCCATCTGAGCCACTGGCTTAATCCCATTCTTTAACTTGTATTTTTTGGTTCAGTTTGAGATGTGAATCAAACATATAATTTGTTAACAAGTTAATAGGCTATTTATTGGGGAGGTGGGTTCTACTAGGCTAACATATGGAACTTTTTTAAGATGGTCGTATAAGGATCATTTAACTATTTGATTTAGAATTGTAGGACCCCTTTAGGTATCCAAAAAATATATACACAAATTATTTGAGGAGACATTGAACTTGGCCTTACTGCTCATAGAAATGCCTTGAATAACATAATTATACATAGAAAACAGATGGTCAAACAAAAAATCGAAAGGACGTTTGTTTTTAAGTGTCTGTCTTATATCTGAGAGATATGAAACAGATCAGGCACTAAACTTCTTCCATAAAGACTGCGTATACAAAACATTAAGAACACCTGCTCTTTCCATGGGATAGACTGACCAGGTGAATCGAGGTGAAGGCTATGATCCCTTATTGATGTCACCTGTTAAATCCACTTCAGTCAGTGTAGATGAAGTGGAGGAGACAGGTTAAAGGATTTTTAAATGGGCAAGTCAAAATATTTAAATATTTAAGACTGGATATGGTAGTAGGTGCCAGGTGTACCAGTTTGTGTCAAGAACTGCAATACTGCTGGGTTTTTCACGCTCAACAGTTTATAGTGTGTATCAAGAATGGTGCATCACCCAAAGGACATCCAGCCAACTTGACACAACTGTGGGAAGCATTGGAGTCAACATGGGCCAGCATCCCTGTGGAATGCTTTACACTTTGGAGAGTCCATACAGCGATGAATTGAGGGCAAAAGAGGGTCCAACTCAATATTAGGAAGGTGTTCCTAATGTTTGATATAATCAGTGTACACTTCCATAAATATTTTTGCTGGGCTACCTTCAGAAGAGCAAAACCACCGACATGTACATGTTCGTGAGAGTCTCACCTTTCCAAAAAGGCCAAACCGTTCACACACAACAGACATTTTAGTGAGAAGACCTATATATAGGTAATCCACTTCAGGATGTCTCATGGTCTGACAAACACCGCTGTAGCTCTGCCACCTTTCACCGCAGATCTGGAAGGGGTGGATTGAGATATTTGTAGCTTAAACACATTTTTATGGGGATTTTTTTATTATGCTGAATAGATTTTTGCGGGGTCACGATAATTGACTCGAGAATTTTAAAGGGATACAGAAAAACCAGCTACTTCCCCAAATGGGAGACCAAAGGGTAGCAATTCTCTAGGAGGAGCTGCTGCCCAGCCTATGGTATTTTCTGATAGTGGATATAATGTTGAAGATCTGACGTTGCTTTAAAGGTACAAATACAATATAATTTATATAGTGTTTGTCAATGTTGAAATGTGGTTACCATGATGACAATCCTGTGTCTGAAATATCACCCTCAAAACAACAGTTTACGTTGTTTACTTTTTTTTTGTTCCATGTTAAAATACGTTGACAAATGATGTTGAAAAAACGTTGCTTCAACCAGTTTATGCCCAGTGAGTCAAGACATTTTAGCTTTTCATTTCTCTTTTTTTTATATTCTGAAAACCAAATTCCACTTTGACAATATGGGTTATTGTGTGTAGATCAGTGACACAAAATCTTAATTTAATCAATTTTAAATTCAGGTTGTAACACAGCGTCTATTAAAACATTCCCAAACCAGAAACCGTGGATTGATGGCAGCATTCACACAAAACTGAAAGCGTGAACCATTGCTTTTAATCAGGGCAATGTGACCGGAAACATGACCGAATACAAAAAGTGTAGCTATTCCCTCCGCAAGGCAATCAAACAAGCTAAGTGTCAGTATAGAGACAAAGTAGAGTCACAATTCAACGGCTCAGACACGAGAGGTATGTGGCAGGGTCTACAGTCAATCACGGATTACAAAAGGAAAACCAGCCCCGTCGCGTACCAGGATGTCTTGCTCCCAGACAGACTAAAAAACTTCTTTGCTCACTTTGAGGACAATATAGTGCCACTGACACGGCCCGCTACCAAATCCTGCGGGCTCTCCTTCACTTCAGCCGACGTGAGTAAAACATTTAAACGTGTCAACCCTCACAAGGCTGCAGGCCCAGACGGCATACCCAGCCGCGTCCTCAGAGCATGCGCAGACCAGCTGGCTGGTGTGTTTACGGACATATTCAATCAATCCTTATCCTAGTCTGCTGTCCCCACATGCTTCAAGAGGGCCACCATTGTTCCTGTTCCCAGGAAAGCTAAGGTAACTGAGCTAAATGACTACCGCCCCGCAGCCCTCACTTTCGTCACCATGAAGTGCTTTGAGACACTAGTCAAGGACCATATCACCTCCACCCTACCTGACAACCTAGACCCACTCCAATTTGCTTACAGCCCCAATAGGTCCACAGACGATGCAATCACAATCACACTGCACACTGTCCTATCCCATCTGGACAAGAGGAATACCTATGTGAGAATGCTGTTCATCGACTACAACTCAGCATTTAACACCATAGTACCCTCCAAACACGTCATCAAGCTCGAGACCCTGGGTCTCGACCCCGCCCTGTGCAACTGGGTCCTGGACTTCCTGACAGGCCGCCCCCAGATGGTGAAGGTAGATAACAACATCTCCACCCCGCTGTTCCTCAACACTGGGGCCCCACAAGGGTGCGTTCTCAGCCCTCTCCTGTACTCCCTGTTCACCCACGACTGCGTGGCCATGCACGCCTCCAACTCTATCATCAAGTTTGCAGACGACACTACAGTGGTAGGCTTGATTACCAACAACGACGAGACGGCCTACAGGGAGGAGGTGAGGGCCCTCGGAGTGTGGTGTCAGGAAAATAACCTCACACTCAACGTCAACAAAACAAAGGAGATGATCGTGGACTTCAGGAAACAGCAGAGGGAGCACCCCCCTATCCACATCAACGGGACAGTAGTGGAGAGGGTAGAAAGTTTTAAGTTCCTAGGGGTACACATCACGGACAAACTGAAATGGTCCAACCACATAGACAGCGTGGTTAAGAAGGCGCAGCAGCACCTCTTCAACCTCTGGAGGCTGAAGAAATTCGGCTTGTCACCAAAAACACTCACTAACTTTTACAGATGCACAATCGAGAGCATCCTGTCGGGCTGTATCACCGCCTGGTACGGCAACTTCTCCGCCCATAACCGTAAGACTCTCCAGAGGGTAGTAAGGTCTGCACAACGCATCACCGGGGGCAAACTAC